>NW_022990462.1:0-183340 GCF_902827175.1 Gymnodraco acuticeps
GTGTGTGTGTGTGTGTGTGTGTGTGTGTGTGTGTGTGTGTGTGTGTGTGTGTGTGTGTGTGTATGTGTGTGTGTGTGTGTGTGTGTGTGTGTGTGTGTGTGTGTGTGTGTGTGTGTGTGTGTGTGTGTGTGTGTGTGTGTGTGTGGTGTAGGTGTGTGTGGTACAGTGTGTGCGTAGATGCAGCGGACAGACAGGTCTCAGTTGGTTTGGTGTCCTCTGCTTACTTTTAATACTTGTAAATAAAACTTTTGGCCCGTAATTTATTTTCCTCATTGTAGCGACCAGAGAGGGGGGGATATATCCAGTCTCTGATAGTGTTACGTTATTATGAGAGTGCTCTGTTTGATTCTGAAATTGTATATATAAATATATATATATGTGTGTGTGTGTGTGTGTGTGTGTGTGTGTGTGTGTGTGTGTGTGTGTGTGGTGTGTGTGTGTGTGTGTGTGTGTGTGTGTGTGTGTGTGTGTGTGTGTGTGTGTGTGCTGTGTGTGTGAGTGTGTGTGTGTGTGTGTGTGTGTCCGCATCTGTAGCCTGTTATTGTCTCATTATACCGCACTGTGAATGAATTAAAAGTAAATATATAAGTCGTCATGAACACATCTGTCCATCAGACAGAGGGCTGCTGTGCCTCCTGTCTTAATGGACGTCTCTTTAAAATGACCGCTCAGAGGAGAGGAGTTCTCATTTCTCTAACCGCCTGCTGCTTCCCCTCCTCTCTCCTCGGTTCCCCTCCTCGGCTCCTCCGCTCGCATCTCCTGTGGGCGGGACTAAGTATCGAGGATAGGAGTCGAGGAGGGGAGTCGAGGAGGGGAGTTAGAGAAATGAGAAAGGGCCCCGGCCATCAGTGGCCGTTTCTCAATCTCGAGGATGCTGGCTTGGTAGTCGCGTACTTCCAAGTCACTTCCTTCAGAAACGAAGCAAGTATGCTTCCAAGCCACAGCTTCGGAAAACGAAGAAGAATGGAACAGGCTAACAAGTGTGCCACTCTCTCTAACGGTTTCAACATAAACTGTACCGAAAATAAATACCTCACGATGTCTATCTAATTATGAACTTGCTTTACTTTCACGGAACACATTTTTGGTGATAACAAACAAATGTAACAAAGTAACATATTTACATGTTCTACGCCACTACATACTTACATTTAAATGTGTGCTGCGTCGGTTCAGCCATTCTCCGCAAGGGTTTTTGAAATTGGTCCATGCGCAAAGCATTGTGGGGATTTTAAGGACGCGAAGTCTACCCATGTGCAGCCTCGAAATTTCCCCCAAACCAAGGACGCGGCCTCGGTGGAATTCCAAGTATGCTAGAGATTGGAACAGTCCTTCGGCGGCACTCGATGACGTAGCATCCTTGAAATATTGGCTTGGAAGTCAGTATCCTCGCGATTGTGAAACGGCCAGTGTCTCCTCGGTTAGAGCTCCTCCAGAGAGCCTCCTCGATGCTCGATGCTCGGTCCTCGAAGTGCATTTAGAGAAATGAAATGTCCTTCAAAATGGCGCACTGAAATTCATTTCCGGGTCACTACCGGAGGACCGAGGAGTCGAGTAGGGGAAATTTGAGTATTGAGAAACCTCTATTGTAACCTTAGCTGCTTCTATGTATTGATTTTAAGATTTGGTACTTTGCCAAGGATAATGCACCATGTTTCCCCCCAGTTTAATACCATGATATTTCCTATGCATTAAATGAAGGTAGACATTGTTCAATACTAGCTTTATTTTATATATTTGCTACATATATTATTTTATTGTCTTGTGTATGCTTGTATACTGATAAAGTCATGAATGGTTTATGTTTCTAGAACATCTTACAGAAAAAGTGTCCAAAACGAATAGATTGAAACTCAAACGTCACATGTATAGAATATTTATTTCTTGCTTGTTAAAACTATATATTCAGCACTTTTTTTCCCTTTTTTTGTACCCCACGTGACTCTGAATCCTTCCGTTCCAGGTCAGCAGGGCGTCAAAGGACAGCGCGGCCCCAGCCCAGGCGGCCAGCCCGGATTTACTGGCCACAAAGGGGACAGAGGAAGCTCAGGACTTCCAGGTGTTTGTGTGTGTGTGTGTGTGTGTGTGTGTGTGTGTGTGTGTGTGTGTGTGTGTGTGTGTGTGTGTGTGTGTGTGTGTGTGTGTGTGTGTGTGTGTGTGTGTGTGTGTGTGTGTGTGTGTGTGTGTGTGTGTGTGTGTGTGTGTGTGTGTGTGTGTGTGTGTGTGTGTGTGTGTGTGTGTGTGTGTGTGTGTGTGTGTGTGTGTGTGTGTGGATTAAAAAAGAATGTATGTGTGTTTACACCAGATGATATGTTATGATTAAAAATAGGCATTCTCTGCATTTTGATCAATATGAATTCCATGTTAAAAAATACTGTTTTGTCCAACAGTGAGAATAAGCAGTGAAGCAGATTGTAGCACAACACTCTAGCCAAACAAAACCACTCGCATGATGTCAGTTAAAAACACAGTTGTTATTTTTTGGTATTAATAATGGGTTTTTCTCTGCAGGTCAAGAAGGCAGACCTGGTTTCCCAGGCAACAAGGGTCCTCAAGGGCTGCCAGGCGTAGGGGGTCCAAGTTATTTTGACAGTTTTCTGATTGCCAAACACAGCCAGAACACCAGCATCCCGGACTGCCCTTATGGCACTACCTTCATCTATTCTGGTTACTCTTTCCTCTTCATCAACGGAAATGAGAGAGCTCATGGTCAGGACCTTGGTAAGAGCATGGAGAACTTTATTAATATAAATCATTTGCAGCAGTAATTAAATATGTGTCTAAGTTAGTCATTGTCTGACTCCGTCTCTCAGGCACCACAGGAAGCTGTCTACCTCGTTTCTCCACCATGCCCTTCCTGTTCTGTGACACCGAATCAACTTGCCGCTATGCTTCTCGTAACGACTACTCCTACTGGCTGTCCACTGACGCTGCTTTGCCCGCCAACATGGTTTCCATCACAGGGGATAGACTGGCCTCCTATATCAGCAGGTGGCACAGGAGCATATTCACAGACTCTTCTAATACTGTTTATTCTCTTACAAAGACGTCATTAAGAGAAGATAAAACAATAAGAACAATAAACTAATAAAACAACACAAAGAACAAAAATAATAAAATAAATAAACAAATGGTAAGTATTGGCATTACCTTTAATATTACTATCACATGCAAACTTGATCATAATATCTACATATAATAACAATGCCAGCTGCAGCATTGTTAGCTATTTTATATAGTATTCATGTGGGGTCCAAATATTGTCAGAAATACCTCCTGTCTATTGTTCCATTACTGTGTCTTACAAAATTGAAAATACAACATCTTGTACATTTTCTGCTAAATGGAATATTCATTTTTTATAAATCACTTGATAACACTTGTTTTAATATCAATGTTTGTATGCATGTGTGTTTTAGGTGCTCAGTGTGTGAAAGCACATCCAATGTCATAGCCGTCCACAGCCAGACAATTCTGATACCCGAATGTCCCAGAGACTGGGAGTCACTATGGACAGGATACTCATTTGTCATGGTAAAAGGGCATATTTTGTATTTTTAGTCCCTTGATTTTCTCAGGTGTTTCCTTTCATTACATATGTCTTGATATTTCCTTCATCCATTCTAGCAAACGGGAGCAGGAGCAGATGGCTCCTCCCAGCCGCTGGTTTCTCCTGGCTCGTGTCTGGAAAGTTTCCGCCAAGTTCCCTTCATAGAGTGTCACGGCAGGGGAACGTGTAACTACTACCCTGACTCCTATAGCTACTGGCTGGCCTCAATAGACCCAAACAGCATGTTCAGGTAAGCTTTTGGGGACGCATGCCATGGGGGATGCCTTTTTTATCTGCAGTTTAAATCATCACTCACATGGTTGGGTGTGTTAAATGTACATAAACAGCTGCTAATTGTAGAGGAATTAATTAGCATTGTTTAGTTTGTTTTGCGTGTCCTATGATTACCACAATGCTGTTTCAGAATCAAAATGTTATCATACTTCAAAAGGATATGTTTGAACCGTATTACCACTTTGAATCGAGCCATTATACAGCTGTAATGTGTTTGTGCTTTGCTCTCTCCTACAGTAAACCTGTTCCTCAAACAGTGAAGGGACCGTCTCTACAAAGTGTCATCAGCCGTTGTCGAGTCTGTAGGAAACCATGGCAACCAACAGATGACAAACGTGGGGACAATTAACATTCGCTATCTTACTTTTCAAGTAACACATCTCTGTTTATGATTCTGAATTAAACACCAATCTTAAGCAAATTTCAAATAATTTTTAAAGATGAGTGTTTTATCATCTCTAAAGTAGTGTATATTAGAATTATTGCGTGTCATGATACCTTGTAGAAACTGTTTTTCCACCTGTTTATAATTATTCCTTTGATAAACATAAGAGCAGCTTGTAATAGCAGTGATTAAGTTATAACTTGTTGTTAATGTATTAGTAATACTAGTAGCAGAGCAGCACTAATTCATCTTTTATGTGTGTTTATTCTCACCGAAATATTCAGTTTTACTTTAAATGCTTGTTTTGACTTCTCAGTGACATAATGAATAGTCACCATCTGCGTCCGAGACAAGCCTAGAATGACTGAGAAATGATTGACCTGTCTATACTGTACGTAAAACGTATGATGACATCGGAGACGTGTGGCGCAGTGGATAGAACAGGTTCAAACCCCATTGCAGTCAGCATGTCGTTGTGTCCCTGGGCAAGACACTTACCCCAAATTGCTCCTGTGGGGATTGTCCACAGTATTGAGTATGTAAGTCGTATGTTGTAAATCGCTTTGGAAATGTTGCGTTGTCTTGTTTTCAAACCCACATATTGAGTCATTTGTGGCCTAACTCTAAAAGCATTTATTTGATTTGTTTAGCAAGTGAAATGGTGCATGGAAAAGATTAAACTTTATGACTCACACTGCCTGCAACTTTCTCCAATCCACTTCTAAATTAACTGTCGGGAGGCAGTCGGTGTGTCTTCGGGGATTTATTTATTTTACATTAAATCTTTCGCATTTTAAATTGTCAATTGAAGTTGAAAATATATTGAAATAAAAATACAAAAGAAACAAAATAATGATTATTTTAATGGGATGTTAATCCTCCTGTTGATTCCACATGGAGCCATTACTTTGAAACAGGCTGTTTGCAATAAGGAAGCTAATCTTCTGTCCAGAATAGCCAGCAAACATCTAATTTCTCTGCACTATTTACTCTAAAATGTATCAGCAGAGCAATAGGTCCCTTAGGAACAGTCATTCAATCTCACTCATCCATATCTGTCACTGGGATCAATACATCCAAACGCTCCATATAACGAGATGCAAAAAAGTACAACGCCCTTTAATAACACTGGTTTTAAAATACTGTTGCTTTTTGGCAAGCAGATCTTCCAACGTATCGATTGCTCAGAGTCAGAAATAACAAGCAGCCTCATACGCTTATGCAAGGGAGGCAGCTAACACGAGGAGCTGAACCCTTTTTGGGAATGTAACGCCTGTGCTGAAGCATCACACTGATTATATCATTCGTTTTTGACATTTTTGGGGCATTTTCTCAACTCATTAAAAGTGATGTTCCAAAACATCTAAAAAAGTCCTGATATTACAACAAGCCACACATGAAATAAGTGTGACATGGAGACAGTTGTCAGCATGGATAGAAACACTCTGCTGTAAAGTGCTCTCGGTAGCCTTCTTAAAAGGATTATTCTGCTCCCAACAGTGCACTTACTAATTGTTTAGGTGGCTATATCAGGCTTCTACACCTCTGTAATTGGGTTAAAATGGCGATTTGTTGAAAGGTTGATGCGCTTCAAGGTTGTCTCCTATATGAGAAGGACATGTCCTTTCAGTTTCCTCCACACATGTGCCTTACATGAAGAAGAACACATCTGTTCATGTTTTTACACATTAGCTTCAAGGCAAAATCAGACTGCATTTTTTTTAATGTTATACTATACATTATATAACAGAAATGTAGGTTCCCTTGTTAAAATATGTTTGTTACATGTCAAATGTCAATCCATAATTACTAATTATCTTTTGTATTCAACATTGAGATAAAATCTCTTTTACAATGCTGACCTGGCCAAGAAGGCAGCAACGCTACACGTTCTTACACATAACACAGACATATAAAATACAGAGAACACAACTAAGAAAACAAAAGACGAAAAGCAGTCACTACATTGTGCACATTAGGACAGTAAGAAAGGTACACTACTTATTACTGCAAGAGCAGCTGGTGGTAAGGACCTCAGACAACTTCAATTTAAAACAGGCTATATGGACAATTGCCATCAGTTTGAGGCTTGATTGAAGGTCATTCCAAGACCAAGGACCATAATAAAAAAGACTCCTTTTCCCAGCCTCAGTCCGCACAGCAGGTACCTGGAACCGTATCCAGGCACTGGATCTGAGGTTGTGAGAGTCACAAACTGGAGCAAATCTGGCACATATATACAGTGGAAGCTTACCTAAAATGGCTTTATACAATAATGAAAACCAATGCTGCATCCTATGCATTCTAAGTGAGGACCATCCAGTTAGGTAGGCTATACAGTGTGCAATGATGAGTCCTATAGGGTGCATTTGATGTATATTGCAGTGCAATGTCTACATTTTTGCAAGCTTTTAAAACTTAATTTAATGATTATATTACTGCAGGTAAACTCCATGCAAACTACAGAGATATTGTTACACCCACAGTGGTTACAAATATTTTTTTATATCCATAGACTCAAAATCCTTAAGGAACAGCTGTTGAAACCCATCACTTACAGTCACTCAGTTGTAATAATGTAAGAGTAAGCCTGAGTATATGGGTGTTTAAACTGAACCTTCAGTGAGAGCCTTTATCTAACGCTATTTGTTACGTGAGATAGCCCTGATGTAATTGTATACTTTTTTTAAATTATTAACACTTGCTGGTAATAGAAGGAGATATGGAACAAGGACCGGCTTATTATTCAATGAGGAAGAAAATATTACAATTATATATTCACTGCAGCAAATCCAGTTTATATTAGTAATACCACATTTAAGATAAGTATTCCCCTTTTGCTTCAAACTGAAATGACAATTTTAGAAAGTAATTTGAACCATTGTTGCCGTCTCATTGACCTGATAACAACATACTAACTCAAACCACTGGCTTTTGCCTGAGACATATATTAAACAGGATGATTTTAATGGGGTTACTTCAGTCCAAGTAATGCGGTTGCAAATTTACAGCATGTGCCATTACAAAATCATTATAGACTGTGACAAATGTGTCTTAATTCGGAAGCACAGGAACTGTTAAGTGAAACAGAGCAGAAATCTCATTAGAAGGATGAACAGAACAAACTCACAAGGGTGTAACAAATGATGAATTGACCTTTATGGACTATGGACATTCCAGTGTCTCTGAGCTGCCCGTAGATTCAACTTTTATGGCACAGTGGGGTTAATGAAATCATTGTTTCCTACATGTCATCGTCATTAATGTTTTATTGTAGATGAGTGCACATTTCACTTGGCTTACAGGGAATTGCTTTTAACACGGAGGCAGAGTGGATCTTTCACATTTGCGTGTCACGCCAATGACAGCACCAGTAAGCTTCAATCAGAGTGTTTATGTAATGATGACACCAGAAAAAACCCGAATGGGGTCTCACTTTTAATGACTGCTGTAAATTACATATCACGCTTCAGTGCATTGATGGGGCAAAACATGTAATAGAGGATGTTCCTAACGCAAATAACCTGCACACTCCTCCCTTTTTGGGCATAGGTAACACTTTAAAAGCAGATGTCTCCCAGTGGCATCAGCAGTGGATGTTGAGGTGTCTTACCAAGAAGAAATCTCTCAACAAGACACACATATCCAGTGAGGATGGCGCAAATCTTGTGCATTTTGGCACTTCTGTGTTTTGTATCATGTGGTGCAGAAAATACGGAGATTCAGCAGCGACTTAAAGACCTCCAACTTCAGAAAGACTCACCACTATGGCTCAACAAATTAGAAGACAAACAGGTAAGAAGCCTTTATTTTCTTTAATATTTCTATACAGTATGTTGTTGATGCTTATCACATCACAAGTATACCATCCTTCCCTTATGTGGTGGAAACCAGGCCCCAAGTACCAGATACTGACTGCAGGCATCAGAATATCCTGCCTACAGCGTCTCAATCTATTACGTTTTTTTGTACTTGTGCGCACAACTTTTCATTCACCTTGATCTGTTAAAATTGTATGTGTATCCCCAGTGAGTCATTGTGTATGCTGTCAGAGCTACCTGCCAGATAACTGTCATTTGATTATCCTCAAAGCTGCAACTCCATGAAAATGCAGATTAGAGATCAAATACTAACACAAGTTGTATTTCCCTGTCTGGCTATGAGCAGCAAATTATAAAGTTTCATATTTAACAACATTTAAGAGCTTGTAAATGTTTGAAATCCTCTTATACTGTGTCATTATTTTTTCTTTTAAGGAATCTCCAAAGGAACTGAATTTAATAGACTGGCTTTATAAACTTTTCAAAGTTGAAAATGGAAATATCCTCAAAGGACCCACAGACATCGAGAGACAGAAGAAGAATCGACGTGGACTGGGCAAGACAACTCGCAGATTCGGATGCAGAAGTTTTTACTGGAAATCCTGGACTTCCTGCTAACTCTGTTTCAGTGAAGTGCCAGAAACACTGTTAACTGGATATTTCACTCCAGTCTCCTTTTAAGGCTAGGATATTGTTTTGTCTTGACCTAATTAATGTATTGCTTATTAAGTGTCCCATACAATCATTAAACTGCATTGCATCTTAAAGGTCTGTGTCTAAGGATAGAGGGTGTCGTTTTTTTCTCATACTGATATTCTGAACAATCTGTGCTATTGTATTAGCTGTAAAGTGTCTCTACTGTAGGCTATTTTTATTATATGTACAGCACTTTGGCTCGACCAAAAATCGTTTATAAATGTGCTATATAAATAAAACTTGATTTGATTTGATTTTACGATTGAAAAAGTGGTTTGTGCTGTTCTTGCTCACATAAATGTTCTACAGTATGTTGATAGAGTATATCATTACTTTGTAGTTTTCAGAGAGCATCATTCCTTTTTGTATTACTGTTTGGCTAAAATCAAACTACATGTGAAAAAAAGAAGTTGTAAACTGTTAAACGTAGCCACTAAAGACTATAGTTGTAAGAAACAATAACAAATACATTTGCCATCATACTTTACACAAAAGTCTTATCATTCATTTTTTTGACCATTCTCACTAATCTGTGTAGTGCTAAATCTCAACATGTTGGCTTTTTCTGGAGGGCAACATTTGTATTTGTTTAAAAGTACTTCAGTAAGTTAAACAATACTCTGCATTATTTACAATTCACCTGACAGTCTGGAGGAAGTGTAAACAATGAAGCCACTGAATAATGAATGAGAGGTAAATGAGCTTTTATTGTGGAAAAAAAGCTGAAAACCCTTACTGAAGTTAAAAGGTCTCTGCAGTGAGCTGAAAATCTCTGTGCACCTGTAGAAATGTGAGTTGTTGTTGATTGATGCATCTGATATATTTCGAAACAATAATGAACAATTTCATTTTTATTTTTTTTCAATCAATGTTTATTTATATAACCCAATATCACAAATGTTACATTTGTCTCAGTGGACTTCACAGTTTGTACAGAATATCAATATGACAATACGACACCCTCTGTCCTTAGACCCTCACATCGTACAAGGAAAAACTTCCGGAGAAAACCCACAGTTTAAAGGGAAAAAATGGGAGAAACCTCAGGGAGAGCAACAGAGGAGGGATCCCTCTCCCAGGACGGACAGACGTGCAATAGATGCCGTGTGTAAATTGAAAAGATAATACATTTACAACATAGGTAGTCCAAATGTCTGGAAATACATGTGTGTATAATAAGAAGATGAATCCACGAAGATGTCAACAATCCTATGGGAGCCATCAGAGCAGTAGTATGATGAGAGCAGGCAGGACCACAGTGACAGGTTCATCACATATCAAAGTACTTATATTGGCCCTCTTTTGTTACCCGGTTCCCCTCTTCCACATTATTTTCACTCCAGCAGAGGAGGCTGTTCTTCTCTTCGTAAAATCCAAATATACTTTAAATGTCATAAATGTCTGCAGTGTGTTTGATGTTTCCCCATGATCTTTATGCTAGACCAGCAAGGCAATAAAGCAAGTGCTTTACAGACATCCATTAATCTTCTTTCTATTAGATATTCCTTCAATGGTTAAAGTAATGATTTAAGGAAATCCTTTAAGCGTACTAGCTTTGGTGTGGAATCTGCAATGAGAAAAATATGTTGTGCATGCATTTGAGCGAGTTTGCATTTCTTATTTTTCATTTGCATATTTCCGTATACATGCCTGTGTGTGCATTAAAGATGTCTTGTAACCTCACATATTGACGCACTGATACGCATGGATTTAGATAACTCAGCATATTTTAAAGGTCTTGTACTCTAATGAATTGATATACACATTATATTATACGCGTAAAGCTGTGAGGTGAATTTGGTGAGAATTACATAAATCTCAAAAAAGTAAAGAAGACAGATGTGGTGCGGAAAAAAGAAAGCTAGTTTGAGAAGAAATGTATCAAATTGGATAGAGAGGTGAAGAGGGAATAGGGATTAGTAAAGTAAGAGAGTAGGGGAAGGGAAGGAGAGAGAGGTGCAAAGAGGATGAGTAAGGGAATGAGAGAGACAATTATTTAAGTAGCAGTGTTGGAGCGTAACCGCAGTCAAAGCTTGGCTCAGTATCCTTTCTGTCCCTGGGCTATTGGGATTCAGCAGAACAGCTTCCCTCTGCGCCGCGGTTTTGGTCCGACCTCCTCTAGCGCCATAGCACCGGACGCGTCCTAGAAGCGTTTCATAAGCGTAGCGTCTGAACAGTTTTTTAACGACTTTCACAAGATGTTAAACTACTGAATGACTCTGTACTGTACCTACAAGTATTAATTAACTTTAAAACATTAATATGTAGTTGTTACCTTCCACTCCACAAACTGCAGCGACTAAAAACCAGGCCTTGTCCTTTCTGATGTTGTCCTTGTAGTAAGCATTGGTTACATCATATAAAATAGTGTGTTTTTCCACTTCCATGAGGAAAACCTCGTCGTCCATTGTGCGTATCGTAGTGGAGGTGTTGTGATGAAGGAGGGGGGTCTGCTAAATTAGTATATGTGGGGGATGGGCCTGGCCCCGATGCTCACCTTTCCACTTCCTGCGAGGGGGGGCTGCCTGCCCGACCTTATGTTACGGCTGCGCCGCGGCAAAAATAGGATTCATCCTAATTTTAGAGAAGCGTTGCGCCGAGCCGCTTCTGGGCCGCTTCTGGGCCGCTTCTGGGACGCTTCTGGGACGCTTCTGGGACGCGTCTGACCCCCAGTTTCCACCGGGTCCGTCTGCGCCACGCTGCGCCGCGTTACGGCTGCACGCACGACACTACGCTTCTGAAACGCTTCTGAAACGCTTCTGAAACGCTTCTGAAACGCTTCTGAAACGCGTCCGGTGGGTTATGGCGCTAGAGGAGGTCGGACCAAAACCGCGGCGCAGCCATGACGCGGCGCAGACGGACCCAGTGGAAACTGGGGGTGAGCCGTAACCTGGCGCGTGTGGTGGAATAGCACCCATTGACTAGATTGGCCGCGATCCAGACGACCGCCGCAACGCGGCGCAGCCGTAACACGGCGCAGCCGTAACACGGCGCAGCCGTAACACGTGTTTAGAGTCGGAGAGGTCCTGATAATTTATTCCGGTAAATTACTCTGACCTACTAATTGACCTGACCGAAGTTATTGAGTCTATGTAAGTTTGCGGCTTGGCTCAGATCCACCAACGTCAGCAAGATCTCACCTCTATTAACTTCCAGAAGAACCTAGGTTCAATTAACTGCTGTTTCAATTCAGACAACTCTTTTTTAATCTGTTTAAGGGATCCCGAAGGATTTTGATATCAGTAAATGGAGTGTGCTCCTACCTAAGTGTGGGTGCAGTCTTACCTTTGAAGCAGGAGAGGAGGGCACAGGTTTCTTTTTAAGTTATCCCAGTCCAACAGGTGGGATTCAGTTTATTTGAAGAAAAATAGGTCCAAACTAATACAGGGTTTTTACCTTTTAACACATTATAATCATATGCAACATATCATGCTGGGGTTATATTTGTATCTAAAACCTTAATTCATATTTCTCATCTATCCAAGATCTAAAATAAAGCCATTAGTTATAAGATTCCCGTACGTCCTATTAACGTCTTCTGGGATAAATCTAAATAAAGCTATTAGTTCTAAGATTCCTGTACGTACTAATAACGCCTTCCAGGATAGATCTAAATAAAGCCATTAGTTATAAGATTCCCGTACGTCCTATTAACGTCTTCCGGGATATATCTAACTATTAGTTATAAGATTCCCGTACGTCCTATTAACGTCTTCCGGGATAGATCTAACTATTAGGTATAAGATTCCCGTACGTCCTATTAACGTCTTCCGGGATAGATCTAACTATTAGTTATAAGATTCCCGTACGTCCTATTAACGTCTTCCGGGATAGATCTAACTATTAGGTATAAGATTCCCGTACGTCCTATTAACGTCTTCCGGGATAGATCTAACTATTAGTTATAAGATTCCCGTACGTCCTATTAACGTCTTCCGGGATAGATCTAACCGAGAGCCATTTTACCCAGCCCTTCAACCAACAAATATCAGAGATATTCACCAAGTTTGAGAGAACATTACCGAGAGCTATTAACCCAGCTCTGAAGGACAAAGCCTACCGGGAGAGAGTCTACCAGGGGTTTCCCCCCCTCTCTCTCGCGCTCTCTCAAAAAACCAGTCTCTTTATGCTCAAAAAACCAGATCGAAACCCCAAAAACACCTCCTCTATCCCCAACCAACATCCCCACTTTATCCGTCGTTATATGTAGAAAATATTACGTTTTCTCCGTAATGTTGTTTCCATAACAACAACAACTTCCTGTCAACTGTCCTTCAAAATAATATATTATATCCTTTTTAGTTTCACAGAACACAAATTGGGTTATTTACATAATATATTTACATGATTTTGTTGTGCAATAAAACAACCCGATGGACACACGATAAAGGAAATGTTCAAATTCGGCTCTGATCGTAGCAACATCGGGCCATTCGTGAGGGCATCTTAAGCCATCGTATGACCGCCGGTGGAGTTTCTCAGGCTCCGGCAGCAACTTCGTGAGCGGTGGCAAAATCTTTGGCATGCCAAAAAATTGCCGAAGGACCTTGCGAAGGTTCATTTTTGTGTTGAATTCGTGTGTCAATTGTGCCCTTCGTAAGGCCATCGTGAGGGCATCTTGTTATCATCGGTGCCATCGGGCATTCGCCCCGATCAGAGTGAGGGTGAATGCACCGATGATAACACGAAGATGACACGATTTGACAAGATGCCCTCACGAGTGCCTTACGAAGTTGCCGCTCACTAAGTTGCTGCCGGAGCCTGAGAAACTCCACCGGCGGTCATACGATGGCTTAAGATGCCCTCACGAATGGCCCGATGTTGCTACGATCACAGCCGAATTTGAAAATGTCCTTTATCGTGTGTCCATCGGGTGTCAATTTCGGGACAGTGTGACAGGGCCTTTAAGGCAGGAGCCCCCCTCCCTGTGATCTGCTGTGAGAAAAAAGGGGAAGAAACTGCCCTCTTCCTTATCAGTGACACCCATACATCATAGACCTTACACACTCAACCTAAACAAACCACTTTGTTTTGTTTATGCTGTAAATATAGAAAAACCTAAAATATGAAGCATTCTCATTATGGGTTCATACAAGAATATAATTGATTATATTTGATTATAACTAACTTTCGTTTTAAGTATTCACTTCATATATGATTTATAATTCACTTTCGTTTTAAGTATTCACTTCATATGAAGATCTCAACACACGGCGCAGCCGTAGCGCGGCGCAGACGGACCCGGTGGAAACTGGGGGTAATTTTAGAGAAGCGCTGCGCCGAGCCGCTTCTGGGCCGCTACTGGGCCGCTTCTGGGCCGCTTCTGGGCCGCTTCTGGGCCGCTTCTGGGCCGCTTCTGGGCCGCTTCTGGGCCACTTCTGGGACGCTTCTGGGACGCTTCTGGGACGTGTCTGAGCCGTAACACGGCGCGTGTGGTGGAATAGCACCCATTGACTAGAGTGGCCGCGATCTATACGTCCGCCGCGGCGCAGCCGTAACACGGCGCAGCTCGGGTAGACAGACCCGGTGGTAACTGGGGTACAGATACAAAGCGTGTGAGAGGGTTTGTGGGCGGGTGGCTGGGTGAGTGGGTTTACACTGTGTGTGGGTGCCTGTGTGCACTGTGCATGGACTTTTATATGTCTTATGTCTCTTATGACAGGGCTCTGTTCTTGGTCCCCTCCTCTTCTCCCTGTTCACAAACTCGCTCGGATCAGTCATTAGCCCGCATGGTTTTTCTTACCACTGCTACGCTGATGACACCCAATTAATTCTGTCCTTTCCCCGCTCAGAGACCCAGGTCGTTGCACGCATCTCTGCTTGTCTAGCTGACATCTCTCAGTGGATGTCTGCTCACCACCTCAAGCTCAACCTTGTCAAGACTGAGCTGCTCTACCTCCCGGGAAAAGATTGTCCCACTCTTGACCTAACAATCAACATCGGCACCTCAGTTGTTTCCCCGACTCAGACTGCAAGGAATCTGGGTGTGACCCTAGATAACAACCTGTCCTTCACTGCAAACATCGCTGCTACAACCCGTTGCTGCAGATACACGCTTTACAACATCAGGAAGATACGTCCCCAGCTGACACAGAAAGCGACTAAGGTTCTGGTCCAGGCTCTCGTCATCTCACGCCTAGACTACTGCAACTCCCTCCTGGCTGGTCTACCTGCATGTGCCATCCGACCTCTGCAGCTCATCCAGAATGCAGCGGCTCGTCTGGTCTTCAACCTTCCTAAATGTTCCCACACCACTCCGCTCCTCCGCTCCCTTCACTGGCTTCCGGTAACTGCTAGAATCCACTTCAAGACACTGGTACTTGCTTACCATGCTGCGAATGGATCTGGCCCTTCCTACATCCAGGACATGGTTAAACCGTACACCCCAGCGCGTGCACTACGCTCTGCATCAGCCAAACGACTCGCTGCGCCCTCGCTGCGAGGGGGACCCAAGTTCCCATCGGCAAAAACACGTGGGTTTGCTGTCCTGGCTCCAAGATGGTGGAATGAGCTCCCCATTGACATCAGGACGGCAGATAGCTTGCACATCTTCCGGCGCAAACTGAAAACTCATCTCTTTCGACTCCACTTCGAGCGTTAGAACTATTAACGAAGCACTTTTATGCTAATAAAGGACTGGCTTACCTAAAGCCAGTTGAGTAGCACTTGAAATGTTTGGCTCTATGAAACCTGATGTACTTATATGATTCTGTTTTCTTCAAGGTTGTGTCTTCCTGGTCGAATGTACTTATTGTATTGTAATTGTATTGTATTGTAAGTCGCTTTAGCGTCAGCTAAATGCAATTACATTACATTACATTACATTGCATTTAGCTGACGCTTTTATCCAAAGCGACTTATGTAATGTAATGTAATGTAATGTTATGAGAGAGCGCTTGCAGTATTTCTCGCAATATTCATTTGCAAGCAGCAGAGGCCAAAAGCAGCAAATCACAGATAAGAGAAGTGGAGAGAAGGTAAAGTGATCTGCTTTTATCGTGTCAGGACAGCAGACCCCCCCCCACAAGCTGCATCAGCAGAAGCTTAAAAGGTTTGAATGCGGTCTCTTCAACCATCAGAACTAATTTCATTCAAACATTCATGACCACTACCAAGCAGCTCTTATTTTCCTCCCTCCCATCTAACGCAAGTACATACATTAAACCAGTTTTCTGATAGTTTTGCCAACTCTGAGCTGTGGATTTAGATGTTGAAGACGCTGATAAGAAACACCGAGCCAGCAAGATCAAAGGAGCATCACTTAGCCTTAATTGAACAGAGACCAATTATTTGTAATGAGTAGAACTGAACGCCCCACTTCTGAGCAGGAGTTCCCTCATTCTCTCCTTGGGAGGACTAGAAAAGAGAAAGAAGCGCAGTCCCCGTGGAACAGGCCCATATCAAAACAACAGGACAAAAGGTGGTAGACAGAGAGGGAAGAAGGATGCCTGGGATACAAGATCAAACTAGCTCTACTCAGTGTGCTCATGACTCTGCAAAAGACAAACATGCACATGTCTGTAACATACTGTCCCTGAATAGATGTCTTTGTTGTAGACACTCCTGAGACCTGAAAGATTCATCAGCTTTACCTTCAGTATGGCGTAATGGTGTTGTACACCAAAGGATAGCTATAGTTGGGATGTTGAGGAGATGTAGGCCCTATTGTTTAGTAGCTCTAAGAAGTGTGGCTTATTGCATGATGTAGATGTATGGATATAGCTTTTTTTCAAATAATAATTAGACGGAAAGAATACTTACTTCCGGGTGTAAAATTCTCTAAATCAACTAGGCTACTATGAGCTGCCCGGACCCTCGGTCCTGACGGACTCCAACTTGTGTTTAATAATCAAAAAAATAAATAAACACAAGGATAATTATGTGTTATTGTTGAGTAAATAACAGTGTGTGGTTTAGAAAAGAATACAAAATTAGAAGGAAAAAACGATGAAACAATACAGATTTCAGTATTCTGAGACCCTACTCTCCCCATAACTGACGGCAACAAAAGTCCTACATTATTCAATTAAAATGAAGTAAAAACAATAAGTGTGGCTTGATATTGAGTAAGAAAAAGGTTGATAAACGCTGTGAGAATGGATCTTCAGGTAGCATTCGCTCGCGATCTCAAGTCGTCTACAGCATACGTTTAGGGAGCTATATAGAAGCCTATGGACATCCCGGAAAGTTGAAAATGTACGCTAAGGGCCACCCCCCCTTGCGTTGGAAAAAGCTGACATGGCCGCCCCCCTCTTGCGTTGGAAAAAGTCGACACAGGGGACTTGACATAACGTCAACATAGGCCGACCTGGGAGTGAGGATGTGTTGTTGTTGTTGTTGGTCGTTTCTGTGTAGCTTTATTGTGAGAGTTTTGCCCTCTACCGCGGTGAAGTTAGTTTTAGGTTGGTTATTGGACAGATGTTATGTCAGTCTATGTCCAGCATTGTCCTGTTTCTCAGTTTCACAGACGGTGGGCGGTCAGAGCGAGGACAGTTAGCTCAAACCTTGTTTTACCACAGGGCTTCACTAAGGGACAAACATTAATTGCAAGTTTGAATGACACCATCCATACCAATGTTATTTCAATACCTCGATCCAATGCTTACTCATTAGTGAAAAGTATGCTTAACATATTATACATGTGTCATATGCTGCACACATTTATCTAAAAAAATAGAGTAAATAGATGTATATATAAAACTGAAAGAAGATATATTCAATATATTCCATATCAATTACTCCAAATCAATGCAGCATATTATTACAACTCTTCGGTTTTTGGATTGGGTTTTAGTTATTTTCCTATTTTATATGACTATAGTATCCTTATAAACGAAATAGCAGTTTTTTAATTGAAAACTTGTCATTTTTAATAAATGGTCAATGGAATGCATTTATATAGCACTTTTCCAGTCGTTACAACTCCTCACAGTGCTTTACATATAAAAGTCATCATTCACCCATTTGGGCTGCCATTCAAGGAGCCACTGGCTCAGGGAAACATTCACACACATTTGGCCATGCCCAAAATTAGGATTTGCAATCTGAACCTCACAGAGAGTTTTTGAAAGTTGCTAGGGCCATCATGAATCATGACCATCAATTCAATAAAGAATTGATGTTCCTGATTCAATAAAAAAAAGTTTTTTTGTGATTCATTATTTTATTATGATGATCTCATTCAGTTCCTGCATGTTCTTATTATGGCAATAATTTAAATTATACATGGTTATTATTAATTACATCTGAGATTTTAATGCAGCCAGTGAGTCCAAGGTTGTGTCTTCCACACATGGGGGAGGACAGGTGAGTAGCAGAGGCCACTGTCAGAGCTGAAGCTGAGAGGACAGCAGAGCTCTCCCTCAGTATGTGTGTCTGAACAGATGACCCTGTTTTAGACTGCCAACTCCCGGCTGGTCTCTGAACAGCTGACCTTGACTTGTTTCTGCCCTTAGTCAAAGTTAATCACAGAGGTGGATGCTGTGAACAAGACGGCATATCGATTGTTGTAAAAAACTATTTTTGCTCCGCATTTTTAAGCCTCACATTGGAAGAGCAATGTATTGCCATGAAATGTGCTTTTGTGTTTCCTTAACAAAGAACTGCAATAACTTTGTTCATATCTTAACATTTGGTCCAGCACACAATTAAATGTTTTAAACACTCTGTATTATGACGCTTTTAGAACTTAATCTCAACTCTACTTTATGTTAATGCTCACTGCATTACGTCTGCTAAAATCAGCAGGTTGACATTGTGAGCAGGTTGCACTAAAGCATTAGTGCTATGCCCAAAGCACCGCTGTGCCTATAAGCCTTCTTACAGCCGTCATTATGGCTGTAGACTTGTTTTGAGTTTAGGGATTGATGTTAGATAGTATGTGGTAATGTAATGACGGAGAGATAAAGAGTGTGAAATGCACTAGACGGGAACTTTTCATCTCGCTTCTTTTTTTTGTTCTCTTTGAATTTTTTTCACCCCTTTCCTTCTCAGTACCTATACATTTGCACTCTTCTCAGCTGTTAACTGAACACACAAAAATAAAACATACTTCCCCCCCTCCCATCCTCCCAACTCTGCTGTTCTCTGTGCTGCAGCCATCATGCAGCAATGAAGACAAAACCACGTCCTGAAAGTCAGGGGAGCCTTCATCCTCCTCCTCTTCCTCCTCCTCATTCTCCTTGCAGACGGTACGGAAGGTCTGTTTCCATGACGACGGGAGAACTAAGGGTGAAGGAGTGCCATCCCAAAATGACACAGGATTTAGGGGCTGTTGAGAAGATAAATCGCCCCCGGTGTATTGATAGAGGAAGCGGATTTTCTGAATTTGAAACGCTTAGAAATCTCAAGTTGATGGATTTAGTTTGTCTGCTCATGTCGCTGCTTCTCTTGTTGTTGCAAAGAGTGACATTCATAAAAAGTAAAATTCACAAAACATCTGCCAGTCACGATCAACAACACATTGAATCAATCACTGCATCTAGGTGAACGTTTTTGATAACATAGTCTTTATTCTTAAACAATCACTAACTTCATTCTGATTTTATTATCAATGCATATTTTTTATTTCATCTCACAATTCATAATGCATATATGAGCGTGTTCCAATGCAGTGAAATCATCTGCAAACATAAAAATAATAAATGATACTTAATATCACGTACAACCTAAGCCTTTGGTCACCCTTTCATACATCAATAACCCCCCCCACACAAAAGTGCATTCCTTTACCACTCTCACACATCAAATATTTATACCGCCTTGCTTTAGTCATCCCTTTCTCAAATCCTCTCATCCTGCTGTCAACAGTTGACATCGAGTACATCCAATTTCATGCATTGCTTTGAGTCCACATGTATTTTCATTTGCACCAAAATAAACCTCTATAAAAAGATATTTCTATATGCTGGTCTTGCCTGTTGACTTCCAGTGTCACATCTGATATACTGTAAGTATCAATGTTATGCTGTAGGTGAGTTGAACTAGTCTACCGTTAGCTATCGCAGGTAACTCGTACCAGCTTAGAACCCAGACCCAAGGTAGAACACCAGATCGATGATAATATATCACTGCGGTTTCTCTGTGCAACTGAATGTGTGCTATTTACTGTACATACCACCAACTTAGCATATGTTTTCCAACCAGATATAGGAGAGACATACAAACTCTCACTAACATACTGATCAAAATGTTGCATATAAAAGTTCTGGACCTATTCTCCCCGAATTTGAATCAAGTTCTCACCTCAAAATCAAACCAAGATCAACTCCTACAGTCATGCGATGCTCATGCTTTGTCTCGGCTCCTGTATCCCTCTTCCTAAACTAGCTAGCTTAGCTGTACACCACCTCTCTAATAATAAAAACACCATCGACCTCGTCCCGACCTTCCTAAACACCCCACCGGTGGCCAGGCTTTGTGCAACGGCTGCTGGACAAGAAGCGGCCAGCCTTTATGTCTGGCCCCATCTGCGGAACAATTTGTAGGACTTCCTGAGTTAGACAAACTAATTGGGGATTAGAAATGAGCTATGCAACGTACACGGTGTACCAGTCAATTCACCTTGTTTATACAGCCCTGTCAGCATGTTGATTTATGAAAGAGAAGCTTCCTTCACAATGCAGCAAATGGCTCATTTCATGGGTCACAAAACCAGGGGGGTGGAGAATCTATTGGTTACCATGTCAGGAAAAACAAACGATAAGGTACTCTCACGGGAATGGTAAAATACCCCCCCCCCCCTAACCTGGCTAAATCCAGACTAACTGGCTCCTCAATGAGACATTCTGCTACATTGTGATGGGAAGTCTTAATGGTTATGAACTATATTGAAAACATCACCAAGTCAGGTCAGTGGATTATTAAACAGTCAGGCACCCTGTCCTCCAGTGTTGAGAAAATCTCTAATGCTTTCAGAGTAAAGGTAACAGAAATAGTCTTGAAAACTAATCAACACGTATCCTCACTGCCGGGCCTCCCAAAACAACTTTCATTCCTTCTCTTGCTTGGAAAAAAACAGGAGAACACTTTAGTCCATATATTCAAAGGCATTATTACTGTTACATGGTTTTATTTTTGAGAGATGTTGTTGTATTAGCCTAGCAAACATCAGAGACATTGATCTGTGTTTCTTGAGGTGTAAATGTGAAGTGACCGTTTTTTGGCCATGGCTCATAGTGCTGATGCTGGTCAATATCTTCTCCTTTGCTATCGGAGAGAATACTGTTATTTTATTTTTGTTGACAATGTTGGACATCTCTTTACTTAGAACCGAATAATCATTGCAAATGTTAAAGAGTATATTGAAGCGATATCAAAACAGCTTTCCTTTGACTCAGACTTTTACCTACCTGTACAACTTTCTTTGACAAACACACTTACCACAGGGATGTGTCGTCTGCTTATTATTACTATTATTAAGAGACATACTAGACTGCTCTCTATTATATTGCTTGAATCAGTCTTGTCTCGTCATTGCAGAACAGGGGAGGGGAGTCCATGTTTGAATACTTGAAACATCCCTATCTGTCCTATTAGTCCCGCTTACAGTTCACACCTGAGTAAATTACATCCCACCCTAAGCGCTCTGTTTCCATTGGAGTCCAACACAGAGAACTATCAAATACATTCATTCTTACCCCCACACCAAAGCAGGTAGTGTGACAGTGCATTCAAGATCAAACTATGAGAGAGAAAACATCTGAGTGATTGAAAATAAATTACTTTCTCTAGTCTCAAAACAAAAGAAAGCCAGAATTACCATGATAGTAACTGGGATGATAAGATACAACAGATTAGTAATGATGAAGATGTTACAGCTATTACTGACAACAATAAGACAGTTAAGCATATGAGGGTGCAATAGCATTTAGAAAAAGAAACCATTGTATGAAAATGGTACATGTATTAAAGCTTGTTTTTCACAGCATACATTGGAAATGATAGATATTTGTGTGAAGAGAGAGACCACCATTTATTTATTTATCACAGCTTTTTCTCTTTTTTTTGCATAAAATGTTGGTCAAGTCCTGATTGAAAATGTTTGATTTTTCATATATATATCCTCTGGTTTCATATTAATTCATCTAAAATGTTTTCACAGGCAAGAGTTCAGTTTGTTTTTGTTTTCTTGGGTGTACAGTAGTAGTTCCTCGTCGTCGCAACGCCCCCTTTTTGTTTCAGAGGGGAAGGTGGTGCGGATTTGGGGGGAGGCCACTCCCCCCTGCTGGAAGCCCCTCCCCCCACTGCTATGTGGAGTCCTGATTGACAGCTTTCCCTCCGTTCATAGTGGGGGTCCCTGAGTTCTTCCTGGAGCGCTGCTTGTCCTCTATCTCATGCATCGACGGCTCCCTGTACATACAAACTGTAGTGGAAGATGTAAAGAGAGGAAAGGAGAAGGAGGGAAGGAAGGAAGGAGAGGAGACGACAGGACAAAGAGAGCATGAGCTCAGAAAGGGGACAATGGAGAGCAGATTGAAGAGATGGATGGGTAGACAGAGACAAGGTCAGGTGTGAGGCTGGAGGGACAATTATACCAGGCAGGGAATTAGAACACGCAAGCACTTTTTTTGGGGGACATTGCTTATCAAGTTTTTATGATATCTATCAGATGCTAGAAACATGTTAGAGGTGATATTTAAAAATAAACTTGTACCTACAAAAGCTAAAATAAATGCTCAAAACAAAGGAGGTTTTTTCTTAGTGAGTGTTACCATTATAACAATAGACTCTTCAAAACAGTTTAGCAGTTGAGGAAATTCTCATATGTCAATGCAAAGTGTGGTTTGGATATTTTCATCCAACTACAAACTTTTCCTTTAATAAACGTCATTGTATTGTTGCATATTATAATTGTATATATCATATGTCCAGTATTATTTCTATTCCTATTGAATATATTATTTTATGGGACTACATCCGAGTTTTTTTTTATCCTAATAACTGTTGATGTTTACACGTAAAATTATTACCAACCCTAAACCATAAATAGTTTATCCTGTTCTATCTTCAAAGCAATTGCAATGTAGTGTCACTAAAAGATAATTTGTTAAGAAAAGTCTCCTGTTTTAAAGTATAATAATATCTGAAATACTAAAACGTGTTAAATGAAGGAATTAAACAGCTTTTCAGTATCTCTCTTGTTTGTTTTCCGGGTTGGTACGATGAAAACAAGGGCATTAAGATGAACATTCACTGCGCGCACTACAAAATGTTATTTTGGGCTGGATTAAAGAATTTAAGTATATAACTAGTTTTCATACTAGTGTAAGGAAGGAAATCAAATTATTTTTTGGGGGAATCTTTCCTAAAGTAATTCCCAGCAACAAAGAACAAAACAAGCAATACAAAAGATCACTTCAAATCTGTTCCAGGAAACAAGGTTTCTCTTACCTTCGATGGGCCGGGGCACAAAGTGTGACGAGGGTTTAGTCTTCTTGACGCGGTTGCCCTTCATGACTTGCCCATCCTTGGTGAGGCCGAGGAACCAGGCCCGGCCCGACTCCTGCTGCCGGAACACAGTGGACGAGTAGATCACATAGTAGTTTTCAAAAACGGACTCTTTGAACTTGCACTCCGGCGTGAACATCTCCTGCAAAAAATACAAAAACAAACAAAGGACTGAAGGATATAGATACAGTTTGTACATGTGGGCTTGTGAAGATAAAATAAATCCATTAAGTTCATATATTAAATGAATGAATGTGTATTTTTTGTAAACACAATACAAAAAAAGAAGGCTGTTTCTGTTTCAGTTTGCCAATATTGGCTCTCTATATGTAGTAGTGTACATTGCCAAGGTCGGTAAATGTACTGTAAACACAGACACACATCCTTGAAATCTAAGTAATAAGGAGGATCTCTCTGCTTCATCTCTCTGCTTCATTATCAAAGCAGCAAGTGAAGGAGAAAGTCAAGAGGACACAGGAGGTGGAGAGGACTGACAGGAAAAAGAAGAAACAAGCCAGATTTTGGATACACTGTCGGGACGGAGCGCCGTGCCAGAATATTGCCATGACAGTTTGGGACGTGTAAACAATGCTCTTCACTGTCTAACCCCTAACAAATATAAGATGCTTTAACATGAGTTTAATGAAGATAGTGGTGGAACTGATCTTTTGGCAAGGAATAGTGTGGCTTAGACTTTTCCAAAAATAAATGTGTAATTAATAAAGCATCTTATTAACGTATGCTGACAAGGTGGATGCCAAACCTCCTAACCTTATCCTCTCATCTCTACCCTCCTGCTCAGCTCAATGTTTCCTGACTGATAGAGGCCAAATGAATACCTTACTCCAGTCAAATTGAAGGGCGGTGAAGTCATGTGCGTCCAAAACAGATGTGTGTGATGTGGAACAGCTGGCTTGAGGGATTTTGTGCCGTTTCAGTTTAGGCAGGCTTTATACTGTGTGTGTGTGTGTGTGTGTGTGTGTGTGTGTGTGTGTGTGTGTGTGTGTGTGTGTGTGTGTGTGTGTGTTGTGTGTGTGTGTGTGTGTGTGTGTGTGTGTGTGTGTAGTGTGTGTGTGTGTGTGTGTGTGTGTGGTGTGTGTGTGTGTGTGTGTGTGTGTGTGTGTGTGTGTGTGTGTGTGTGTGTGTGTGTGGTGTTGTGTGTTGTGTCTGTGTGTGTGTGTGTGGTGTGTGTGTGTGTGTGTGTGTGTGTGTGTCTGTGTTGTGTGTGTGTGTGTGTGTGTGTGGTGTGTTGTGGTGTGTGTGTGTTGTGTGTGTGTGTGTGTGTGTGTGTGTGTGTGTGTGTGTGTGTGTGTGGTGTGTGTGTGTGTGTGTGTGTGTGTGTGTGTGTGTTGCTGTATTTCATTTATTAATATGTCATGCAGGTTTCTGCACCCCTTTAAGGTTGTCTAGTTGAGTGACAGCCCAATTCTGCTTCCTGCTGTGTTTGGGTGTGTATGTGTGTGAGAAAGGAGAAAGAAGAATGAAAAGTTTAAAAAAGTTAAAGATAAGGAATGAAGGAGAGACTGAAAAGTGTGTGATGAGTTGAGTCACCCATATTACAAAACATTATCTCAGTTACCTGTTTTACATAGCCATGCCTAGTTCTCGATGGTATTTTTCAACATACTGTATATAAATCTTGAGTTTCCTGCTCAAACCCTCCTCTAAAATCGAACATTACCAACTATAACCAATTAAAAACTATGTTTCTTTACTTGTATAGTATAGCTAAACCAGTCACGGTGTGTGTCACCGCTCATTTATAAGACACAGCAGTTCATAGCAGGCTGTGTAAAGGACTCTGGGAAGGTGAGGTCTCATGGGGGGCTGTGTGGAAGCATTTCGCAGGTCAGCAGGGGGGAGGGACAAGATCTGTGAAGAGCAGGCAGCTGACTTTATTTAGTCCCTCTGACACTCTGTCAAACAGCAGACGTCTCTCTGTCGGGATACAGGGGGCAGGTCTTGTCTGTCTGGCTGTGTGTGTGTTTATGTGTGAATATGAGTGGGTAGGGGGGAGACATTGATGCATTACCCACCAGCAGGCTTTGTCCCCTTCTTCATCTGCCAAAATCAGGCCGAGCAGGCACACAAATGCCCCCAACCACCCCCAACACCAACACATTAGTGCGCTCCACTATACTACCCTTCACAATCAGCCACTTTGCTTTGCTGACACATGGTGGAATCTCCTCCAAATTCATCCACAAGGACAGCACTTTGTTACTGTCTATGAAAAGGCTAGGAGCGTTTTAGAAAACACCCTGGCTGTGGCTTGGGAATGATTGGGTTGGGATGAAAGTGACTTTGAAGTCTTTGACAGAGCACCTTGTTTGTGAATGAGTGAGTGGAAATATGAGGCGAAGAGACGGGGTTGGAGTCTCGCGTGATTAATGGGATCTCCTTAATGGCCATGCGTGAACCATAGAATCAAGGAGGGAAGGGGAAGCCGGGAAATACACACTGGCGTATGGCCACGTCCGTCACACATACTCAATGCGACAAACATGTTGTCCCACATTAAAATGCATACCAACAGGTTTGCGCTTTGCTTCCTCTGCCAGGAATAAATAATCAACTAAAGTTGTTACCCCGAACGAGCAAGGAAAATTACAAAAAGACGTGCCACATGTCAGCATTAACAGGCTGTTCTTGGTGGTAGTAGAGTATATACAAGGATGCTTATTTATATTCTGTGGTGCTCTGAAGGAGAAGGGTGAAGGAGTTTTTTGTGAAAATAGGTATGTGAGACTGCTCACTCCCCGCCATAAGTAAGCTAAGGATAAATAAACCCAAAGGGCGAGTGAGAAATGAACAAACTCCATGAATCTGGGGACAGAATATTTAACAGTTTTAACATGTAATATGAATCTTACCAAAGACTGCAAGCTGATCTTTAAAAAAATAAAATAAAATAAATAAATAATTTTGATCCTCTCTATACCAAGCAGAAACATTAAGGTGATGTCAGTGGTGAAAAGTAACTCGGTGCATTTCAACTACTGTATTTATTACACTTTTAAGGTACTTGAACTTCACTGAAGTATTTAAATGTTTTTCCACTTCTTGTACTAGTCAGAGGGAATTGTTTTACCCAACCACTTTATAGGAGCTGTAGTTACTTAACAGATTCAGATGAATAATACATACATATTATTAAATGATGTATTAATATGGTTAAAGATAAGACTGTACTGATCCCTTGGTGAAAGCTCTCTGGCTTTATGTAACAAAGAAAAGCTCTTTATCTGCAGCAACATCAAAGAAATGCATATGAACGCATCAATAATTCACTGAGGTAATATACATTATTCTAAATTGGACCACTCTGCATAACGAGTAGCTCTACTTTAGGTACTTGATGCTAATACTTTAAGAACATTTAGATTGCAGGACCTTTACTTAAAGCAGACTATTCTACACTGCTACTTAAACTACAGCATATTACTTCGTCCACCACTCGATGATGTAACACACAGATGTGCTGACTGCACAGAAATGCCAATGTGTAGTTCATGGCGGACACTTTGAGGGACATTTACATCTGTTGCTAGCTATACCTGCACATCCAATCAAGTGATGTAATGGTAACAGGAAGTTATATTAACAAACGAGTGGGTCTATCGAAGTGGGGGTATGTGCGAACAAAACTGGCCAACAGGAAAGATGTTTGCCATTCAAAACCAGGATTTGAAGTTAATAATGAAGTTTGAATATGTACAAATTGGCTTGACAAAGATGGGAAAAGCACTGAACACATTTCCAAGTTCTCTGAATCATTAACACTTGGTGAGAAACTGTGTGGATCTGTTTCTCTATATTTCCGGATATATAAAGCCTTTTTTAGACAATTTCAAAGACAAAACCCCAACAACAAAATCCCTGATGATGCAAAACATCGAAAATACATGACTAAGGTGATAATTGTGTTTTTAGTCCTGGGACCTTGTGGAAGGTGGGCTGTGCAGATGTAGGGAAATTAAAATGGAACAGAAAGTAAGAGAAATATTTCCACTGAAATATGGGCCTGAGCCGCTGCTGAGGTTTGGCCTCAGTGAAAATCACAGGCCTGCCATGGATCTCCCGGAGAGCTCATTATTATTCTGAGAGAGACTCAGGACGCTGATTGTCTCTAGACGTTACTTAAACTGAACAACTCTTTCTTCTTTCTGTTTCTATCCGTCTCCTCCCCTCCCTGTTGATCTCTCTCTCTCTGTCTCACCCTGTAAGCCAATCACATTAAAAAAAACAGTCCCTTTAACTTCCCAGGAGAGGACATTCATGGTTAACGACCAAAATCCAACAATAAAGATTTCCAATGCTCTGAATCTCAGATTTTCTCATCTTCATTTCTTCCTTTATTTATCTTCCTAGAGCAACTTAATTGATTCTATGTCATTAGCACAAGCAACATACATGCAACTTTATAATTTGCATGTACACTAGTGCTTAACGGCAACATTTAGAAAGTAATCACCCTCAAAATGTAGATTAGAGTTTAGTTAAGGACATTTTTCAATCAAAAACACCTATTGGCTGTTGTCAGTGTCTCAAATACAATCTCCTATAAGTATTTTTGTTCAACCTGGTTTGGGGGAAAGACAAACTTTTCTCAAAATAACATTATCATTTGTCCACAGTGCTGTCTGACCTTCACACCATCTCTTTCTCGGTCTCAAGGTCTTTACTTCGACACATTATCCATTTTCTGTCAAATATTTAAAAAGCAGTCAAATTGGTAGGTGATTGAAATAAAGAGTAAGTTCAGATGGTGTGTGTGTGTGTGTGTGTGTGTGTGTGTGTGTGTGTGTGTGTGGTTGTGTGTGTGTGTGTGTGGTGTGTGTGTGTGTGTGTGTGTGGTGTGTGTGTGTAGTGTGTGTGTGTGTGTGTGTGTGGTGTGTGTGTGTGTGTGTGTGTGTGTGTGTGTGTGTGTGTGTGTGTGTGTTGTGTGTGTGTGTGTGTGTGTGTGTGGCTATAGGCCGTTATGTCAGTCTGAGAGATAAGTTAGATAATTAGAGAGAGAGAGAGAGAGAGAGCGAGAGAGAGAGAGAGAGAGAGAGAGAGACGGAGAGCAGAGGCTCGCGAGAGCCGCCAAGAGCTTCGCGGCTATCTCTCCTCAGCTCGCTCTCTCTCTCTGCTCACTCTCCTCTCTCTCTCTCGTCTCTCTCTCTCGCTCTGCTCTCTCTCGCTCTCTTAAGAGATTTACTGCTGTGCAGCAAACTGGGTCATATTGAGAAGAGTTATAAATAATAGAAGGGAGCTCTTCATTGTAGATGCTCAGCCCCCACGCACTTCATCGCTAAACACTCCACACAAGTATTTTCATCCTGCTCACCCCTCGGCTACATCAGTTTCCGTTCAGACTCAAAAGTGAGCTCTGCAGAAACAGCAAGAAAGCCAACGAGCGACCAGCATGTGTACGTGCGCCTTAATGATCAACAGTGACAGTAAACTAACTCGCTAGATACCTGACAGCTAGATGAAAGATGGAGAACACAACAACTCCAAATCATCTCTTCAAAAGACAAAGCACGTCGCATTGCCTTACTAACAAGACAGCATGGGGGGGAAGTAGAAAAAGAGAAGGAGGAAAGCCCTCAGTAATGATCTTCCTGTGGGGTGGGTGGGGGGTGGGGGGTGGGTCTCAGATATTAAGAAGAGAAAACAAGACAACAACAAAAACAGAAGTGTAACTGTAGACCGAGAAGAAGGGGGAAAGTGACTAAAGGCAAATAATACTAAAAGTAAATGTGTAAGAAAGTAAGTATGAGAAGATGAAAGCGAGGACTCATCTTATAGCTGTGATTGCACCCCAAGAGATCTCATAAACGTGTGAACAAAAAACATTATTGTTCCTCCCCTCTATAGTCCTCTTTCAATACATCTATCACAAACACAATCTGCTTGGTAAATTAAACTAAGCTATTTGAGCTATGCGTGTTCATTTAGCCTCTGTATGAGCACTCTGTGGCTCTTTGAGGCTTGTAAGCCCTCCTGTGATCCAGCCCACCACCCGCATACTGCTTACAAATGCCTGCTAATTTCCCATGCTTCACATCTTAGAAAAAAAGGACCTCCTCCACATGGCCTGAGAGTGCATTAACTGCAAGGATTCATTAAAAATGGCCTTTCAAACAGGCTATGCACCCCCTGCTATCCTCTATCTATGATCAAAAGGGCAAACATATGTACAGCTGCCCATAAAATCTAATAACACACAGTCATGTTTGTAGTCTGTCGCAAATGATGACTTCATCAAATGTATGGGTGTATGTGAGAGGGCGGGGTCATACTGTATCCCCAACTAGGAGTCAATTTCCTAAATAAAAGATTGTGGTTTGATTACACTTTAATAATTGAAGTAGATATGTGGGTGGAGGGTTATTACAAGCCTCATAGTAGGCCTGTGAATTGTGCACTTGAGCATTAAGTTATGAATGAATCCGTCTACCTCGGTGACGGTGAGTCATAACAGCATTCCTATTTATTGTACGTCTTTCTCTGAACTTGTGAGTGCTCATACATCTGTCGAGTTTTGCACAAGTTGGACTGTGTGAAAGTGCTGAGAAATGATGGCTCTGAATATACTAGAAACAAAACTTTGAGCATGTACACAACATTATATCAAATACCAGATACAAATGAGCTTTCAACTAACTGTTGTGAAATTACTTTTAGTTGTTCTCGGTTCCTGTAAAAATGTACAATAAAATAGAAATGTCCCTCAGCAGAGGTTTGTTGTTACCGCAGCCCACCCATCCTTTTTTTTTTCAACTGTAACACTATCTTCAACTGGATTAGGAACCACAAGACTGACGGTTATATAACCATGCCAACTAGGGATATCTTCCTGTCTGATTGTCCTCCCCCCCACCCCCCTATTTCTTACTTGCTCTCTCTCATTTCCACTAACATGCTCCAGAAGCATGTCTTCATCCTCAATGCAACGTCTACGACTTAATGTTTTCTCAAACTGACATCTGTGACTGGGTCCACCCCCGCCTGTGCATCTACCACCCACACTAACCTAAAGCTTCTCATATCTTTACACTGCAAATACAATATCCTTCTGACCAATATTTACTCCCCCACTAAGTCTCGAAATAACTTTTTTTTATATTTCATTCTTTCACAACAGCAAAAATCCCTAATATCATGTTGAAAAAGTTAAACAAAGCAAACAACAGCAGCTATATAAGCTTCCGTTATTAGCCAGAAAAAGAAGATGAGACCATTTTAAAAGGACTGAGCACTGAACTTGATGTTAAATTAAATGTAAAACATGCGCGGTGCTGCTTCCACTACAAAGGGGGGGAATCAGTGCTGCACAGCAACACAAAGGCACATCTGAAGAGCTCTCAAATGGAGGGGAGATGAAAGGCTTTAGAAGAGTCTTTGCTGCAGTGGGATATTAAGGGAGACAACAAACAGAACAAAACACAACACATGTCAATTAAAAAATACTGTTAATGCACAACCTGTGCTACTGCTGCTAGGGGTTGTATCTTACCGAGCTGTAAAGCATGCCCTCGCCATTCATGCCAATGTATAAGCCACTCTTCAGTCCCTGGATGGCCACCACTCTCAGCCCCACAGGAATAAGATTAAACAGAGCTGCAGAACAGACAGGGGGGGGGGGGAGAAAGGGACAGAGGCAAAAGAGACACATCAATTGAGTTTCCACTTGTGGAAAATATCTGTGATCTATCTAAAGCAGGAATCCAAAACGTTCTGGTGGAGAAAAAGAGGGCAAAGCATCTAACAAGCATTAAGGTTTTGTACAAATTACACCCCCCCAAATGTCCTCAACCAATCAGACAACATATCAGATATTTTGCTAAAGGGATGAAATTACACGTATGACACAGATTTGCAAAAACAAAAGTACTTTCACCTGCGCTTATATTTAAGTGACTTTGTATGGAACAACTCTGGTTTGAACTGACATCATTCTCATTAGGTGGCAGCTAGACCGTTGCTAATTTTTGCACATTTAAAGTTCCTGGAAATTTGGTTTAAAATCTGAAATATTTCTCTATAACTTTAACTCTTCATGGGCAATTTTTTTTTAGGCATAATTTATTTTAAAAGAAACGTTTGTGTGTGGTATGATCAGTTATAACCAAATGCTGATTGGTGCGCCTAATTTGGTGACATCACCTCTTAACAACTGAGCCCCGTCCACTTGACAATTATTTTCAGGGCACGAATATGATTATGCAGATGCAAGCACGTTGTATTTAGAAAAGTTTGGTCTCAAATGTTATTGCCAATTTTGTCAGGTCTTTTTTTATTGGCAGTATTGCGATCTCTGTAGGTAAGTTATCGAATATGAGGACTGTGACTTTCATGGGCTTTGGTGTGATGAAGGTGTGAGGACACTCTATACTCACTGTATTGTTGGGATGATTGTTCTGCAAGTGGCGATGGGGTCTATCAGATAAAGCTGGCAGGGGCGAGAGGAGACGTGCCAACATGGGTCTGTCCTCCGAGCAGATTCAATTTCACTCAATAAATATTGACGTGCTGCTTTTGCCTGCCAATGGTTTAACTCTGCCCTTTGGCCGCTGGTATGCAAGATACACATTAGCAGTCTTGCAGTTATGGATACCCTTGTGGGGCTGTTTGGGTTGCTCTGGCAGAATTTGAGTCCATTAGCAAATTTACATTTTGATTTCTCAGGCTTCTCAATCCCTTTTTCATAACTTTTCTGTCATAACTATCTCCTTCCCCTCCGTCTGCTCTTTTGCTCCTATTTCCATTTGCCTTTCAAGGCTGCTGCCTTTGTCGGTCCAATGACTGTCAGTGTCTCTCAGAGGCACCGTCCACAGTTCAGTCACGTAGCACTAAAACCCAGGAGTGTTTCACCCCGACGCACCTCCACCGATAAAAACATATTCTACCTTTTTCTGAGCAATCATTCTTGCAATAGGCCCTTCAAAAGATTCCCCATAATAGCTTAGCTTGAAAAGTATGGCAGGTTAGTCCACTATTGTGCTTGATTATGACCTGCCATCCCTGCCAATGTATTACACATCTGACAGGAGCTGTCAATCAGCTTCCTTCTAAAAGTCCAGCTTTTCTATTTGCAGCTCCAGTGGTTGATAGATGCCGTAATTACTACTGTTAAAGTACCTGTCTGAAGGTAATTCCTCTTCCTTTTCAACCACAATCCTATGCCTCTGAGCAAAAGAGCATGGATTGTGAAGGTACAGAGTTGGCAGACTACCGGGGATCTTCTATCGTCAAAGGGCCAGACAAAACAGGTTCAAACAACCCAATAAAGCGAACTCCTTGGAACGGTTGAGTCTTTCAGTGGCGCAGTAATCGGCTACAAGCAAATCCTGCAGGTAGGCTAAAGGAACTGCATTTGATATGAGAAATACTGGCGCAGCAGGAAATAAAGCCTGCAGGAAAGGTTTAGAGAAACACCGAGCCAAACTCCATATGCCAAGGGCACCTCTCCAAATCCAGAAAGAAATGCAAACCCAAAGATGGGAGAGTTGGTTCATGCAGTACAGGCCTGTTAGTCTACGCCAGGGGTGTCCAAACTACGGCCCGGGGGCCAAATGCGGCCCGCGGACCATTTTGAATCCGCTCTTGACAAATTCAAAAAGTATAATGGAATATGGCCCACAAATGAAACTTTGGCTTGTCTTATAATGTACTTCTTAAATATAAATGTAAAAAGATATTACACAGTAGTATTCATGTGTTATTAAGATCCCTTTTCAATTGAAGTTGGAAACATTTTCTAACATATCTTAGTTGATAAGAAAAAAGCCCAATGACTTACTTTCAAACTTGAAATACACCCTTCCTATTTCTCCTTATTATAATCAATCTAAGGCTTCTGTTTTAAGGGATGAGCTGCCAACACTCACAAGCATCATTACCTACATTTGATTGATTTTTCGGTACCACTTTACAATAACGCTACCCTTATAAATGATTCATACAGGATTTATAATTAGGTTATAAACACTTTATTAATCATTAAGATCCATTTATAAACCAGTTCTAACATATAAATACATACATCAACACAGGCACACTATTTGGCAAGATGACTAATCCTTATGGCTACTTAGCGAGAATCAACTCAGTGAACAACAGATACCAAGGATGCTGGCTGATGAAGAAGACGAAGTAAGCTAATAATATAAGGCTTAGCATTACAGATAAATGTGGGCTCACTATTTGGCAAGCAACCGGTCACAGTTGCCCTGTTTATCTCATGTCTTGTAAAAATGTATTAATGATTTATAAAGTGTTCACAACCTAATTAATAGATTAATTACAAACTATTCGTAAACCCTTTATAAGGGTAGTCTTATTGTAAAGTGGTACCGATTTTTCTAACTTATAACTGAACTTATGAGGCAATATACCTCTAGTGAGTGGCCCAGCTCTTCATATATGTTTCTGTACGTGGCCCTCAGTGAAAAAAGTTTGGACACCCCTGGTCACTTATATGCAGTATTTTAATACTGTCTTACATTTCATTTTGGTGAAACTTCTCCTTCATGCCAGACTTGATAAAGTACTTGCTCTGTCCCATCCATCAACCAGGAGCATCAGAGACAGATGGAGTGTGAATGCCTGATACTGCAGGTGTCTCATAACCAGCAATATCTTATTATATGGGTAATTACTGCAGGCAATCAACTGATGACAATCAAATTAATAACTGCTCAAATTTGAACATTGGTCTTAATTAATTGCAGAGTGTTTCACAGCCCTTGCAGTTAGTTAAGCGCCAGTCATGCTTACCACTACAGTTTGAAATGCTGTAAACTACTTTTCAAAATGTACTGAATTATTTGGGGACAAACAAGTGTTTAAATGAAGCAGAATTCCATTTATTTGCAATGCATCGCCCCAGCTAAAACTGCCTGCTGCTCAGTTATGTTCCTGTCTCAGCACTTGTCATCCAGCTCAGAAATATAGCAAATAATACAAAATGGAATTGAAAAGCACTCCGGCCTCAGGTTGCGACTAGTATGCAGGCGCTGCCATGCTCCTCAATCCCATCAGTTCCACTGAACCTCCCCCTAAAACTAAATTACTGTATTCCATCTGCCTCTGCTGAAGATGTTGCAGGTCAGAGGTTGGTGTGGCTCGAGGGTGGGGGTAATCTATTATTCTGATAATCCAGCCGGGGGAATCAATAGTGCAGTGCACGACCTGAATACCAAATGTTCCACTTCTATCTCTCATCACTTCACTCTTTCTGTCTCTATCACTGTAGTCCAAACACATTCCTCTCGCTGCACCCCCCTGCTCTCTTTCTGTGTCTTCCTCTGGACCGTCTCTGATCTTGAGGCTTCTCATAGAGAGAATTATTCATTGGGTACAAACGGGGAAGGTGGTATTTTTAGTATCCTCTGGCTGAATTATTCACTGCATTTCTCCATCCCTGAGCCAGTGGGATTGCTTAACAAGAGGATTACCTAGGGCTGGGGAAACCCTCACATACAACAGGAGCCTCATAAGCCTAAACCTTTACAACACATTGCAGGTGCCAAAAAGTGTTATAAGAGCAAAGGTGGAAGCGCATTGTATGAATGATTTCCCCTTTCCTTTTTTCATGCAGCAATCCTTTTTGTCCCAGAGACCCTGTCCTTATGCTATAAATACTGAAGATCTATCTTCTCATAAAATATAAAACGACGAGTGACAGGGAGCGTCCGTTCTTTTCACTGCATGACTGCTACAGTCCAGCAGCTTTGGCTCGGGTTTCCTTTAAGATTGGCAGCCTGTTTTTAGAGAAGAAAGGTCATGATTGGTTTCCTGTCTGGCTCCGCTCCAGACTGGGAGTGTCGTCATTATCGCTTTGACGACCATTCTCTGCTGACACATATCTCTTCCTTGATCAGTTACTTCCCATAGGACATGGTTACAACAGCCTATATGTTTTAATATAGAAGACACTGCTGTTTTTTGCTTTTTCAGCTCCTGTGAGAGCAGAGAGGGTGTGAAAGCTTTAGGGGGCTATCCCCTGGAGACAATGTATCCACTGGTAGTCCACTTTGGAAATTCGATCTATGGAGAAATGTTGTAATGAAGTGGCTCAGGGAGGGAACTTTGTGACTAGCAGTGTAGATGTGGGGCTCAGTTGTTTCAGGCGATATTTGTTTTAAGTATGGAATTCCTCCCGTGATAATCACACACGCTCCTGAACCAAAACAATCAAAACGATGTGACAGTTAAAATCATGCAGTGTACACAGCAGAAGTGTTTTTCTTAGAGGGCTCCAGGAAGGGATATTGGGTTTCATTTTACTTCAGGATAGAGTTTTGAATAAAGGTATAATGGAGAATTGGATAAGAATTCTTAATCCATCCGAGTAGGTTTTTACACATGTATGTCTACAGTTACATCATGCATACAATTACATAACCAGATTTGGAGAAAAAAAGGCTCTGCCCTGTGGCATTTGGTGAATACTTCCCTTTTTAAAGTTGGATTGATAATCCAATTCAACAAGACCATCTTAAATTCACATTTAACAGTGTTAGGCTGACATCAGTTATGTAAGAATTAATAAACATAGCACAGATATGTTATATAACGCAGTGACTATTTGCCATTAAGTGATTTAGGCTGGAAATGGTAGCTTCCATAACGCTCCACTCACTGTTGTCGCTGTTCTCGTCCTTGCTGCCGTCGATGGTTCCATCCGGCTTCATCTGCAGGTAGAAGCCCTGCTGGCTGAACAGTCGTGTCACGATGCCTTTCAGCTGTGGCTCTGAAACACGCACACACACACACACACACGACACGTACACAAAAACCGCCGACCAAGCCACAGCCCCATCCCCAACAAGTATGTGTCAGAACAGCATTCTCATAACTGTGACAGAATCACACAAAAGAGTTTATACCTGTGTTTGTACACTCACAGCTCTTCATATCAAAGAAAAATGCTGAAATGTTTAACAAACACGTGTTTCACAAACATAAAATGAACAGTCTTTAATTAAGTAAAGGCGACAAGATGGTTGTGGGAGTTGGAGTGTACCAGCAGAGCAATAATACTTTTTAACATTAAAATTGCTTTAAAAATTCCAATTACCGGTTTGTGTTTTTACGTCTGATAAATCAAATACTTTTTGAATTGCATGATTTATTTACAAAATTAAATGTATTTATTTATTTAGTGAAACTTTGTGATTAACCATTTAGGAAGTGTTGTTGTTCTTTTGGCATAATCCAGCCTCCGGAGTTTACTTATTACAAAAAACTTAAACTAACAGCACCATAACCATATCACCCCTTTATAAATCACATACCAGCTGTTTAATATCAATTTGACTATGATGGACAGTTTATAATGAGTCATCTGTTGCACCACAAAATAAAAAATCATTATCTTTTATATTGGCTGGAAGGCCTCACAATGAGACCAGCATGACAGAAAATCTATGAGAATGCTAATACTTTCAAATAATTTCTGACTGTATCTAGTAGGGGAGAAAAGACAGATTTTGCATCATTTGGAAACCATATTTTGTAATGTACACTGACATGCCAATGGTTTCTTTATTTGGTATGAAGCAACTGTGCAGTTTTGGGTTGATATGACTTATATTCCATGAAGGAGAAGAGGAGTGTTAACGAGCAACAAGTTCTCCCCAAATGATTCCGGCTCTTTTTTTGTTGACCTTAAGGAAACTGGCCTACAGTTTCTATGAGTTTTTTTCATTGCATTAACCCTGAACCGACCTCCAACTTTGAGGCTACGACATCTGGCAGCGGGCCAGGGTGCTGCTCGAAGCGTTCGGCACTTCAGGGGAGCAGGTGGAGACAAGGATTAGTTATGGGCAAAGAAAGACTCTCTGCCACAGGCAATGCCAGTAAAAAAAAAAAAGTTTAACAAACGGTCTCTGCGGTCTATCCAACGTTCAGGAAATATTCTGATATAATATTTTTTTTAAAGCAGTAGTCAGATGACAACATTAGTGTACATATGGGTTGCGACTTTTGCCAAGAACAGTAGAGGGCTAAATGTGGTTTGCCATATAAAAGAAAAAAACAGACTATGTATAAATATTCCTATTTTTCCTAAGTTTTACTTTGAATAAAGAAACACTACAGTAGAACAGAAATGCGTAGGTTTTTGCAATTGCAGAGATTTGGAGACACGCTCCAATGAAAAAAGACATCAACTCAGATGCTGGGTGATACTTATCCTTTGTTTATTCTTGGCTTGACAAAAGAAGCAAATGATGTGTTTTGTCTAAATGTAATTGGTACTGCAGTTTAATTGTGTGTGGCTAGATTCACATCCAGTCACAGAAAATTGCTGTTTTGCACGGCTTACAACATGTTCTGATAAATGATGCATGGGATTGCAAGAAAGAAATATGAGTGAGCCTGACTTTCCTCCAAGGTGTTAAGAAGACATGGAGGTCATGCAATTCCAGTCTGGCATAAAAAAAAACATGTAAACTTGGTATCAGGAGAGAAACAAATCCAAGTTTTAGCCAGATCTGTCTTCAACAGAAACAGCAGACGTTAAGACTTCACTTGCAACTGACCACTTCAATAATTAACTGTGCTTCTTCTTTTTTTATATTTGACAGAAGACAATGTGGAAGGAGATCCCTGAGAGAGTTTATGAAGGGCGGTGACCCTGAACGAGAGTGGGTTAATCTCAACTGTAGATCATCCTGACCATCAGTCCCCAACTCACCTACCCCTGGGATGGGGCCATCAATTCTTGGGACAGGCCCTTCATCATCCATCACAGGCAGGGTGAGGAGAATGTGTGTTTGTACTTATGTGTGTGTGAAAGCACATGGGAAAGTACACATCAGTAAATCACATGTGATAACTACTCTGCCATAAATTAAGACCTCAACATGGGCCCCAGTGTTGCTGGTGGCTCATGAGTTCCAATCATTTAGCAGATAAGTTAACTGTGTGTGTTTGTGTGTGTGTGCAGGTATACGCAGGCTTCAAGCCAAACTGCACGTGTTTGTGCATAAAATATGTCTTTCAGTGGCAACATAGAGCAAATCATCCTCTTTGTGTGCGTGGGCCGTTAAAACGTCAATAAATGTACTTCATACCAATACAGAAGGACAAAAACATTTAGGTACGTCGACAAATGGCGTCATGACCATGAAATGGTGTATAAAGTGTTTGACAGGGAGAAACACAACAAATCCATATACACCAAAATACACTATAAGAACCTCTACTACACTTAGACATATATTTACAGACACAGAACAAGTAACGAGGATAAAGACTGATCCGACACTGACTGACGGAGAGAATGAGGCAGGAACGACATGAGAAGAGGCAGAGCCAAAGACAAAGATAGAGAAGAGACAGAGGAGCGACAAACGGCTAGCTATAGGAAAGCTTTAGCTACGAGAAATAAAATAAAGTACGAAAGTAAGCTTAAGAAATCCAATCAAGCCACACAGAAGGAAGAATGAAAAAATAAAAAAAGAGATCAGCAAGGGAGAGAGTCGTCGGCTGTCAGACAGGTGTTGAAGCCCCCCGCCCCTCCCTCCCGCTATGTCCCGCCCCAAACCTCCCCTTCCTCACCTCCCCCTCTCCCTGGCCGAGGGGGAGTCGACATGGGCGCGAGATGGGGTGGAGACGAGAAAAACACAGCACACACGGATGGAGGCTGAGCTACTGACCTAGCCTGCAGCCCTTATGGGACACCTGTGGAGGTTTCGAGGGTGCATCTTACGAAGGGGGGAATAGAAGGAAAAACAACAGTCTTTTAAACAGGCAGAATTCATAAATTCTCCAGCGTATCGGCTGTTTATATGCAAATATATGGCAAGGCATCAAGCAAGGATAAAGATGATAATTTAATGGAAACACAGAGTCTGTCTGTGACTCTGGGCTTTATGTCTGGCCAGTTATGGCCCATTGAAAGAGGTTACCTACCTGTCCAAAGGTGTCTGTCTGTCTGTCTGTCTGTCTGTCTGTCTGTCTGTCTGTCTGTCTGTCTGTCTGTCTGTCTGTCTGACTGTTAATATCTATATTCAGGCATTTTATGGTATTTTAATGCATTTTATGGCAGTTTTGGCGCTGAGATATTTTGACTGTCTGTGCGCCGACAGGGTTTTAATTAAGTCTGTCTGTCTGGCTGGCTGGTTGCCTGTCAATGCTGTCGTAATGTTTTTGCCTTAAAAAAATGATGTCCTCTTGCCTTATTCCTCAGCTGTCTGTCTGCAGCACTCTGAATGGACCTGAGTGTCGTTCATCACAGACAGAACTATATGGATTCGGGGAGGGCTGGCTTGTTGTCTGTGCACCAGAACCAAGCCAGGAAAATAACAAAGGGGGAAAGCTATGCCATGAAGTGTAGTAGGCTCAGAACCTATATCTATCAATACAGCCAGAGTAGCTCTTAATCACTAAGGCTACCTCCTTCACTGCAGTAAAGCTCCCTCTCGGCAATAAACATTTACCATTAACACATTTAATCTCAAAAGAGCCTTGGTGCACTGCGGTTCAAATTATCTCCCCTCTGTACCCCAATCTGCAGTAATATTGAGGTAATGTAAAGCGTGCCTTTTTGAGTGCATTTAAGTTGTGTGTAATGTGTGTTTAGAGAGGAGGGGGTGCAAAAATTAAGTGTGCAAGATTGAAGGCTTAAATATATTATATAGCTTTGCAAACAAATCTTTGATACTCAGGCTGTGACTGGGATACATAGGAGCAATAGTTTTGTTCTAGGGTGATTGATTATTCACAGCAGTATCACAATATACAGGGGGTAACGTCACAGCATACAGACAATTCCCTATACATTCAGGCTGCTCTTGTTCGGTAAATGGGAAAGGGTTTTGCCGTGTGGTGGATCGACAGACAACAAGAAGACCTGATGGAACAGGTGGATTGTTCGCATCGCGGAGAAAATCTACCTTCTCCTCGGGCTCAGATTGAAGCCCTTGACTGCAGTATAATGCTCCAAAGAGGGGCGGGGTGGAGTTAGGGGGGCTGAGGAAAACCGCTTCCATCAGCACACATAACACATCAGTAAAAAAATCACAGCACTGACCTGGTCGCCGCCGAACGGGTCTTTTCTTGCCGCTGCAGAAACGGACTTTGCTGAAGACCCCCAAGAAATGCCTCTCGTAGATAGAGCGGGGGTCTTTTTTGCTCGGGCTGGGGCGACGTTTCGAAGTAGAAACCCGGTCGCTGTTCGACTCCCTCGCCTGGCGTTTCTGCCGGATCAGGGAGCTGGCGATCGCGGCCATCTCCCCGAACCGAGTCTGAAAAACCGAGAGTCTAGTTCGGCGGAGGTCGGATCTTGGTTCAGCTTCTTGGTGTAAACAAAAATGAGATAGTTGTTTCTGTTTTGAACGAGTTTTTCAACCAAATGTCATCCTGATCAGAACATCCTCCGAGTCCCGGGCATCATTGCGCGACAGGCAGCATCCTCTCGAGGGGCCAGTCAGTAGGTGCGCGTGTAAATAAGCTGCTGAGAGTTTCTGACACTCAGGGCTTTGAATCAATAGCGACCGATCTGATATAAAAAATAAATCTAGGCCACTGGGACCGACATTTCAGCTGCAAAAACATGCAACAGTGTTGGCAAGTTGATGCAGATGCGTGTCATGGGAGAGCTTCAGGTATTCCAGGTGAACAGCGCCGCGTCCGCCGAGCACGACTTTACACTCATCTGCACAGGAGCCTCTGCTCTGGCTCCACGACGCCTTTTAATAACTCGCATCAACCTGAATCCATGCACGAGACGCTCGTGCGCGGGTGAAGGAATGATCTGAAGTTTTTCCGCCTAATTATTCACTCCATGCAAATCATGAATGAAACCGTTCGCTAATCCCGGAGGAGGTGCCGGAGCCAAAATATGCGAGCCCCGTGTCCGGTTCGTCGATGGCCCCAAGAAATGCAGCTGGAGAAAAAGGACTCGGCAGCAGAGGCTGCTCTGCAAAGATGCTGCAGAGATGCAATTTAAAGCGTGCAGGGACGGTTTCGTGACTGAAAAGCAACAATTAGTTGAGTTAAAAACACGCCAGAGTGCTTTTAAATAATAAAGTAGCCAGAGCATTATTTCCCGTGCGTCCTGAAAGCTGTCGGTGTGTTACATCGCCGAGAGCGAAAGTGGACGGTCGCGATTCATAGCCTCCTCTCTCCCTCGCTCTGTCTCACCCCCCTCTCTCCCTCTCCAACTCCTTTAACGCAATCATACGTGATTGAGGTTCGTATTAGGAGTTATCGGAGAGCTGTACAGGGAAAAATCGATGATTTCCCAGGAAGAATACATGTGAATATAAAAAATAGAAAGGGGTAAATGCTGAGTGGGTGTTTATGCAGGGGTCTGTGTCTGAGCGCGCGTGATTTTTAGTCGTATGAGGTAATGCACATCTTAAAGAGGGGTTGGCTGATCTTATATAGTCTCGTTGAATTACAGTACAAATCAGAAGTTGCAAGGCAGAGTTTAAATGGTGGGGGGGGGGGGGGGGGGGGCACTTCGGTCAGCAAGGATGCTGCATTAAAAATCCAGTTGTGGGGCAGTGCATGACCAGACATATCTTAATCAGCTTTGGCTGATACTACACAGCATTCTTATCCTCATAGCTTATACTTAAGGAATATAAGCACGTATTGTATGTCCTAAAACCCTTTAGCCTCGCATGCCATAAAGAACATATTATTTGTGGCTAAAAGGATTACCTGCAACAGGTTTAAGCACACAGAGTACGAACCAAAAACATAAATGGTACACCAAAGATCCAGACAGTGACACAACACATAGATAAATATGTTTTAGGGCTTATGGAAATGAAATGGACTTGCCCAAAACATTACAAATAACATATCGAACAACAGCATGATGGTCCTTATTATAAAATACTGTAACACCAAAGCTTAGAAAAGTGTGAGTCACTAGGAGAGTATTTGCATACTTCAGATATAATGTGTTCTGTATGTTTCTATCACACAAATGAATTTGCAGTTGTTTTCAGCCCAATGTTAAGCGGTTCTGTTTTCATCTGCATGACTATGGTAATTACTTAGGGTTAACAATAAGCAAAATGAATGCAAAGTCCCCCAAAATGTCCTGCAAACGTGTCTGAGTGCATTCCCTGGGTTTCATGTTGATTATTATATGGGCTGGGGCACACACACGCCTCCCCCTTCCCCCTACCCACCAACGCACACACACTGTGGGAGGAAGAACACGTGAGTCTTCAGCTGCACACTGCACAGCAAACCTTTCTCTTCCCCGTGATGAAATGGCATGAAACATTTAGAGACTTTTTCTAGGACTCTGTCTGACATTCTCTCCAAAACCAGCCCACAGAGAGATCGAGAGAGAGACAATTGTCTTTTGACTACCACTGTCTGCCCCCTCTTCCTCCCTCTTACGTAATATTTGGATATAATGGATGAAAGGGTGAATGTGAACTACTGGTACCTTTGTGTATTTCCCTTTGTGTGTGTGTGTGTGTGTGTGTGTGTGTGTGTGTGTGTGTGTGTGTGTGTGTGTGTGTGTGTGTGTGTGTGTGTGTGTGTGTGTGTGTGTGTGTGTGTGTGTGTGTGTGTGTGTGTGTGTGTGTGTGTGTGTGTGTGTGTGTGTGTGTGTGTGTGTGTGTGTGTGTGTGTGTGTGTGTGTGTCTGTGTGTGTGCGTGCGTGCGTGCGTGTGTGTGTGCGTGCGTGCGTGTGTGTATAGGATTAAGGGCAGCTATCTTTCCCCGGGGAAAGACAGATAGCTAAAATGTAGATAGCAAAAGTCAAGTTTATATAATTCTAAATCAAACCTGTAATCTGTATTCTATGCCAATGCGTAGAAAGAAATATGTCACTGCAGCACAGAGAAATATCAATAACAACATTGATATATCACTCATCGCTCTATATATGCAGGAGCTTGATATACTTGCTCCTGTGGGTATTGTCCACAGTATCTGACCATTGCATGTATCATATATGTGTAATGTGTGTATATGTAAAGCGCTTTGAGTCATTGATAAAGTGCTATAATAAATGTAAGGAATTATTATTATTATTATTATACATTTCTCAGAAGAAAAACCCAGCTGGTGGTTTCCAGTACAAGCAGTTAGCTTTCTCACAAGCTCTATAGAGACATGGGACATACATCTTTGTCAGGAAAAGATCAAGTATTCCCTCATGAGCATCTGCTAGGCTTCCCATCTCTAACAGAGACAATTGATGTTTACTTCATTCCAGCTGAGATATGTCCACGAGCAATAAAACACTGTTTCTATGAACTGCACCGCACATATCGCTATCATTTGCAATTTCAACTTAAATTATTTGACTCTTTACAAGTTTGCGAGTTAGATTATGAACCATCTCTTTGTGCCACATACTTGTTTCTGAATTTATCATATGCTGAATAGCCTGGTGTGTTCCCATTTTATCAGACTTTGCTAGTTTTTGTATTTCATCATTATAAATCTCCAGGTTGCATACAATGTACACTGCGGCATATTAACTAATTTAATATATTTGCAAGCAGAAAGCAACGTCCCTCGTTCAGGTGCCACCACAGGAGTAACATGTTTTTCAGTCATTTCTTTACACATGCTGCCCCCTTGTGCAAAATAATGAACTGCAAGTGTTCAGAGAGAGAGAAAAAGAGAGAGACTGAGAGAGGGAGAGACTAATGTTTGTTTCTATTCTCTTAAGTTTGTCACTCCAATGTGTCCTTGAGATATCTCACCAATGTGTTGACTCACAATAGCTGGAGCTAGTTTCATTGTGTAATGTCTGCTAAACTGTCTCGCCAAGTCTCCAGGAGGCAACAAGGAGAAGAGATATGCAGGAAAATGTGTCATGCTTTGGCTCACAATGCTCATTACCACATTCACACTAACACCACGAATCCCAGTTTGATTATAGCTAGTGTGGCACATATAGAGCCTTCTAAAACTGCACAAAGCCCAAGATGGATGGGCACACAAAACAAGAATAACCACATAACATTTTGTGCAGCAAAAGGTACATCTCTCCATAGCAAGGTAATTTAAGATGCATTAAAAAAATATATGAACTTACTAAATTAAAATGATATCAGTAACTAACCTTAATGTTGTTCTTATTTTTTGCGAAACACCAAAAAAACAGAAAACACAAGCATAGAGAACAGTTATTTAAGACTATTAAGACAAGTTAGATGTTAGTACATTGTGAGAAAAGGTGTCTGATTCGACTAGAAATGCCTCGCATCAAACACATCTGATGGACTGATTTTACAAAATGGTGAGAAATAAACTATCCCTAACGTTTTTTTTAATTAAACCTGATTAATGAAAGTATTAATTCAACTTGGAAACCATCAAAAAGACAAGAAAAAGCAATACCACTCTCATGTTTGCAACCTATTATACAAGTCTCCTGCAATCCAGACAGCCCATGCTGTATTTACCTTTAACACAAAAAGCCAGGTGCCGACTTGACGCCTTAAAAGAAAGCAGGTGCAAACATTTAAGCTTACTCTGACACGTCTTTTACCTAAAACCCCTGGGAAAGATTTTGGCAAGGTGCCTGAATCTCTGTAGCAAACCACTTTCTGCTCCCCCTGCTTTACATGGTCTTGTTGCAGTCAGAGTATCAGCCGAGGTTAAGAGTGTCATCCCCCTTTGTCCGATGAGAGAGATACATACTGAGTCAATAATTTAAAACTGCTGACAAATAATAGACAAACCAGTTTAGATTTGACGTAATAGTGGCTGATTATTATCCAAAAGCAGGGTAGTGTCTGTTTAAAATCTCCCAAAAGCATGCTCTCAAACTAGATCTACATGAGACAGTTTTGGCTGAGTATAGAGCATCAGTTGAACTCCTCAAGAGTTGCTTTTGGTCCAACTTCCTCAGAGGAATCAACTGTGCTTAATGGAGTTTCTAATTGTCTGCCCTGAATTTGAGAGCTGCTGCGAGCTGAAACTACTGGATATGCTATGTACTGCAGGTGACTTAGACGAGAGAAGGGGTTGCATTTCTCTTGCTCAGGAAATACTGTAGGATTTTTTTTTTACTGACTTTGGAGGTGTAGTTGTGTTGAGAGTGAACAACAGCAGCAATGCAGTAAATTGCTGAAACATGAGTAGAGGACATGGCAGGCATCTTAGGCTCATTGCCAAAGACCGTTGAGTGGTGGTTATGTATGAGCTTGTGTGTGTGCACACGCACGTGTGTCATTGAGACTTCTGGTGTTATAATGGACATGTGGCGAAGTCACTTTCAAAAGAGGTGTACTCACTCTGCCTGCTTTTCAACATTCATTAAAGTAGGCTACTTAAAGCTCTAGAGTTTAGACCGTTGGTTAAATTAATATTTAACTCTGTTGTCAAGCTGGATCATTGGACAAAATGTACTCAATGTGGTGACGGGTTTTGATATGAATCTATTAAAAGAAACCCTGATTTTTAAAAGTTTAGAAGCCTCGTCCCTGTGTGCTTTTCTATGACACTGTCCATGGTGCTGAACACGCTGCTTGTTTGGGGCCCTAAAACAAAGCTGCCTCTCCAGGCCCCTGAAGTTTAATGACTTGATCCCTGCATTGTCCATTTTTTGGCCCGCTTCATATACAGCACTGGAACAGGCTCGTCTGCAAATATAGATCGGTCTGGTAAAGTATCCGGAGCCCTCTTTCTTTTGTGTAGTGCGGCTGGCTGCATGCCGACTGCCAGCAGCTACCCGCACTCAGAACTCGGGACAGATGCGAGGAGAGGCTCTCTCGACTGACTCGGAAGATGTTACTCACACAATCGAGTGGCCAATGAAACCACTCACCCCCCCTTCCCTCTTCCTACCCTCTCTCTATATCTCCCCTCTTTTTTCATCACTCAAGAGAGAAAGCATGCAAAGCGAAGGTAGCTGCAAAGCTATGGTGCTATGTTTGTGTCTCACCGTTGGTGATAGTGGTCGACTTCGATCGTTGTCCACAGAAACACTGCAGCATATGCGCTCCTTTCTGAAGGAATGGCCTCAGAATCCTCATTGATTTGGGTTGATGGGAGCCTTCCTCAATCCAAACAATCGGACAAAGCTATCACAACACAGCAGGGTCAGGCAGCATAGCGTAGCCAGCCAGCCAGCCTCTCTCTAGGCTCACAGCAGCCCTCAAAACGCCGGAAGGGCACAGACTGCAGGATAAATTACGCTAAAACGAGGCATCTTGAGTGATTCCTCCTTCTCTTTCTCTACCTCTCTCTCTCTCTGTCTGCCGACGGTCAATCGCGTTCACGTCACACTCTTCTTCCGCCACGGCAGGCAATGCAAGGACGTTACAATGTGCTCTTAATTGTAGCCTACACCCCCCCCCCCCCCCCCCTCCTTTCTCCGCGTATTTACCAGCAGCGGACGTAGAGAAGGAGAGAGAAAGGGAGAGAGAGATTGTAGGAGAGGGAGGGAGCGCGAGAGAGCGTGCACGCCAAAGTTAAACTGCAGGGGTAAAGTGGCAGGCCGGCCACGAGTGAGGTAATGCGGAGCTGACAGGCGACGATCTGACGCTGGCATCACATATGTGCAATCCTGGAGCCAATAGTTTCTCTGTTTCCTCTCTGTTTTCAACCCTTTGGGAGCACGCGGGCAACGGATAGCTTACATCAGCTTCATCCCATCGCGTTAAGGACAAAGGTGTTTTCCTAATGTGATCATGTAATTACCAGAAAGTTGAAGAATCACTCAGTTCGTTATAAAAACACAGGTGCCAACACCTCAGTGTCAAACCAGTGCGGCAGCGTGTACAAAAGTGAATTAAGGGTTTTCCTTTATCTATGACAGCTTCCACAATGCCAGTGCATGTGTACTGAATTAAAGTAGTCCTGTGATAGAGTTAATAAAGCTGACCTCATCCTCTGAAACAATGCAAAGTGTATATATAGTTGTGAAAGTCATGCATTTAAAATGTTAAAGTACATATTGTGCGTTGCTTACAAACTGGGATTATTTAAAACAAATTTGGTATAAAAAAGTCTTGTTAGGAAAAAAATGTTGGAAGTAGACTGTACCCAACAGGAAGTAATTTGACTTCTCCGCCTTCAATTTTCATCTTATCGACTTCAAATGAAGTCTCTATACCATCATTATCATTATCCAGACAATTAAGCTTCAGTCCCCAACGAGCTTGTTTTAATGTAAAACAGGAAGTTGTTTCATCTCCAGCATTATCTTATGCTCCAATTTTCTTTTTGATGAAGAAAGTCCAGGCCAGCCCCGAGACATCTATGCCAGTTTTGACTTATTGACAAAGCGCCGCCTACTGGCGACATTAGGTTACAGGTTTTGTACTTTTACGTCGTCCCTGTCGCATATCAGGCAGATCGCTCTGAAAGTTGGTCAGAAAAGTCTTGATATGTAATAATAATAATAATACATGTTATTTATATAGCGCGTTTCCTGGTGCTCAAAGCAACACTTTAAAGTTGTCCGTCTGCATTAACCGGCTGTGAAATTCAATGCTCGCCATGAATGAAAAAACGGTTTGAATTTTCCTCTACTGCGACAAAACTTTTCATGTGATTGGTTTGCCCTGCCCTAAAGACATCCATCGGCCAACTTTGAATCAGTCATAGCGCCACCTACTGGCAACAGGGAGTTAGAGCTGCCATAATTTGGAGATGGGTCTGGATGCAGACCGCAGCAAGGAGGCGGATCCTATAGGGGCGGATCCTATAGGGGGCGTTTCTTAACTTTTTTTATCCAATAGAATAATGACACTCAGCACAAATACATACTGTAGGTGGCAGTAATGCAACTTAAGGGATTCCAGCTGCTTTTATAAATCCTCGCAGAAGAAGTAATTCGTTCTTTCAAGATGGCCGAACAACAAGTTGAAACAGCGGTAATAGTATTTTCCAGAGATGCATGTTTATATTTATTGTAATGTCATTTTTCTTAACACACAATTGTCTCGTTATCAAAGTACAACATCGACTGTCCAACCTCGTTAAGCGTTAATAAAGTAAATAATAGTTGTATGTGGTAAAAATGTTTGTGGTATTAAATGCTAATTTAGCATGATGCTATAAACACGTTGGCCTATAGTCCCGTTTGCAATCAGGCCTACTCTACTGTTGTAATAACGTTAAGCTTAGATAGATCAATAGATTATCAGGCTCGGTAACAATACTGATTTCTGTTACCAAAGCTGATCATCTAATTGACCTAAGGTTAGCGTATATGCTGTGATGCTAACCAGCACTTAGTATGATGCTAGTGTACTGTTGTGTACTGTTGTATTATCTTGGAAATATAAGTAGGCCTGCCCTACATTCTGTAACTTAATCAAATAATATGGTATGGATTCGGATAGACAACATGGCTAGCTTGGTTGGTTGAATTGAGTAATAAGATGTGCGGTACTGATTAAGGTTGTAACTGTAACAGTTTGTAACTACTAGTTGTAATGAACCAGACGAGAGACGGACGCATCCTTTCAGTAAATGTCGGCTGCTAATCAATATGTAAAAATAACACTTCGGATGTGTCTTCTATAATTATGTAACATTAGTTATGGCATCATCAGAAATGTGGTAAAGTAATATGATTAGAGAAGAGTCACTGGTCATCTAGCACATGCTTAATAGCTCACCTAACACTATTAAAGACAGGTTAAAGAATGTAACATAATAAAAACTTCCTAATATCGATAAGCAAAAACACTAGTTATATTATACAAATTATGTGACCCCTTGAGCTGCATAAACTAATAAGCAATCCAATTTAAAATATAAATATCAAAGCTCATTCAAAAACTTTCCTGTCATTTATGTGATATGAATGGTTACTGTTGAAAGTGCAAATAAAAGCAGTTTGAATAGTAAACAATTCCTCATTTTCTTCCAGATTCACCCAACTGTTTACAAGGGGGATGCCCTTATAACACCCCTTTGTGAAGGCACTAATAAATACAAGTGCAAATTCTGCAGCAAGGTGGGGGACTATGGCCATATTGCGGCACATCTGCAGACCCATAGGAGAATGGCTGTTAAACATGGAGGTATTTCTTAATCTAAATAAATGTTGCAGATCTTCCAAAATGTACAAATAGTTGACTAATTTTAGTTAGTCTAACCAATTAACTATTAATAACTAATATTATTCTAATGTGAATTTGAATACAATTTACATTTTTATATTCCCTTAAGAATTAAGTCATTTGTAAACTGGATTTCTCTTTGTAGGATTCACAATGTACAGGTGCAATGGGGTGTGTTGCAAATCGCCACATTTCCACTGCTGCTACTGTGGGGAGTTCAGAACCCAGCCCACTATTATGAATCATGTTCAGAAGTGCGCAGTGGCAGCCTGCAGCGTTGGATCGCTTCGCCAGAGTGAGTGATGCATATGAATACACCAGAAGCAGTGGTCATAACCTTATTCCCCCTAAACACAACTTAAACAAAACATGGGAAAAATGTATTATACAACTATACTGTTATAATGTAATCTATCCACTGTCTCCCCACCAGCCGCCACTGTCTCCTCTGCAGCCTCCCAAATTGCCACAGCATCTGTAGCCTCCACTCCAAGCCATCAGTTGCAGCAAAGTAGTCCAGTCAAGGGCCAAAAGGACAACATGCCCTTTGTGTAAAACTGAATTATATATGAAAAACCTCAAGACCCACATGGATCGACGTCACTCATCATCTGTTCCTGATATTACTTCTAATCACCATCTTCCATCCCAATGCTTAAACCTCAAAAAGGGCATATTTGCTGTTGGAAGAACATTTTCTGGGCTGAGAAACCCCATTCATGTACAGAAGTTCACCTGGGGAAACAGCCACCAAGTTGTTTGTGAGCTTGAAAATTGCAAGCAGGCATCAGAATTTTCCAGAAGAAGTAACTTATTAGGGTTTGAGTGTATTCATGTTAGGTCTCTGATATACTGTCCTACTTCATCCAAACCAGACGTCACACTGAAGGAGGAAGTTCTGTCAGATATGGTTGGGAAGAAATGGATTTCTGACAACACAAAAATAATGTCTAGTCAGAAAGGAGAAAGCTGAGTCTGAAAACAGCCCACTGAGTAAAGTGGTGACATTTTGCAGTGGCGCATCAAGAGTTTATGTGTCAGTACTTGAAACATACACCTCATATTATTCGCGGTTAGGGAGAGTGTCTGTATGTTATGACATAAAAAGAAATGCTTGGCAGTGTCCATGCTCAAAGCCAAATAATTCCTGTGCTCATAAGTCCATAGCAAAATGGCACTTGAATCAGACCCGACCTGAACTCTTCCTAAAGGTCTGAAGTACAGACAGTGATGTGTTTGAGACCTTTGTTGAATCTGATCCTGAAGGCCACAGTACTGAGGACATTCTCTATCCACCTGAGGGAGCCGCTTGTTCTTTACTTGTTGGACCACAAGAAATTGCCAGCTGTTCTGTCAACACATCCTCACTCCCAGGTCGGCCTATGTTGACGTTATGTCAAGTCCCCTGTCGACTTTTTCCAACGCAAGGGGGGGGCCTTAGCGTCCATTTTCAACGCAAGGGGGGGGGGCCTTAGCGTCCATTTTCAGCTTTCCGGGACGTCCATATGCTTCTATGGACGCTCATGGAAGCACAGCGTTCGTTTGTGTCGGCTGCCCTTAAAGGCAATGTGAGCGTCCATTCTCATTGGATAACGGAGAATTGTATACCCGGAAGTAAGTATTCCCCTTACTGTCGATTGATTTTACAGTGATATCTGCACTACTCATCGACTAAAAAAACACCAGATTATCCTTGTTAATTACACAACATTGATTGGTTTAAATTGTGTGCAATGCTTTTGTATTTTTCCCCTTCGATTCGGAGAAACAAATATTTTTTCGGAGTAAAGGATGGCAGAAGACACTACACTACCCAGAATCCCCAGCTATCGTTTGGACTACACCAGGGGTGCCCAACCAGTCGATCACGATCGACCGGTCGATCGCGGGGAGATTCCCAGTCGATCGCGAGATGTATCTAAAAATAGAACAACAACATTCTGTTGTATCGTTAATGTCCTGTAACATAATCTTCCTGTGCCAGAATAATGCACTTGAACGCATCAAAGCTTTGTGATTGGCCGGCGAGACCCCATGTGTCGGGGCGTGACTGGTGGGCATTGGGCAGTATTTCACTGACGTTGTCCGTGTCAACAGGAGTGACAGTCCGCACACACACAAGACCGCAATTATGGCAGAAGCAAAAAAGCCCAAAATATATCATTTTCACTCCGAGTGGGAGGATAATTATTTTTGTATCTATTCCAATTCAAAGTCCATCTGTCTCATCTACAATGCGAGCGTGGCTTTATCGAAGAAGGGTAATTTAGGAGCGGCATTTCAAAACAGTGCACAAACGCTACGAGACGTAATTCCCTCCTAATTCTGCCCTACGCTCCCAAAAGGGGAGGGGCCTGAAAGGACAGCTAAATGCACAGCAATCCATTTTCACCAGGCCTAACAACAAGAGCAAGGCTGCTACCATAGCATCTTATCGTGTCATGAAGTCTTTCAAAGACGGCAAAGTTGTGAAAGAAGCTTTCCTGGAGGCTGCCGACGCGCTTTTGGGGGACAGTCAAAATAACAGAATTTCAACAGGTTTTTGATATAATAAAAACTCAAGTTAGATACCGTTATTAATCAGCTGTAAGTTTTAGTTTGTTTGAACTTATTCATTATTGTACAAAATGGTATAAGAATGCAAACATTCAGATCTGTTCTGTTTAAATTGAGTATAGTCTATTATCAATTCAGGTTAAGAAACTAGTGTTGCTTGCATCCTATTTTAAAGGCATTTATTTTTATAATCTACTAAAATGCAACAAAAAAAGGGTTTGATTCTATTAATTTTGTCTTTTTTTTATTGCACTTTGGCAGCAGATTCCTGTGTAGCTTCAGATCTGAGTTTTCTTATTAGTAAGCCTAATTTATACTTTTGTAGCAACACTATTTGTATATAATAGCAAAGAAAGGGTTCAGTCTTTTCTTTTTTCCCTGTGTCATATGTGGCAGCACTGTTCAATGTTTCTTGAAAACATTACCCACTGTAGTGACGTGTGAATAAACTCCAACTCTGTATCAACAACACTGTTGTGTAACTTCAGTTAAATACTTGTATGTGTGTAGATTCGAAAGAGGTAAGATAAAGGATCTGCAGTATTTTATGAAGTATTCATCGTACAAAGGTCAGTTTTATACAAGTAGAAGTGTGTATTTACCTGGTAGTAATGGCTACGCCTCTCTATTTGGACTGGTAGATCTCAGCAGACTGGCAACTTTAAAAGTAGCTCTCGGTTCAAAAAAGGTTGGGCACCCCTGGACTACACCATGCTCTGTTTGACGTCACGTGATCTTCAAATTTCTCCCTGCAGAAAAAAAAAAACATGGCCGAACTTCGTTTTATTCTCGGTGGAAAATGCCTATTTTGAAGTTAGTTTGGCCATTAAAATGCGTTTTGATGTAATTTGATGCGAGAAATATGAGTTGTTATTTCAGATTATGTGTGCAGTGGATGTACATGATCTTTAGTTTGCTAGTTATTACGAAGATTACTTCAGGAAATTACGTCCATAACGTTTTCATTGTTACCAAGGTGTTTGCTAGGGACGCTGCTATCGATATTATTTCTGTTATGTTGTGTAACTGTTTAATGGTGTTATCTTTATTGCTACCCCCTTCCCCGTCAATGTATAGTGTTGGTCCACAGCGCGAACATATTAGTTTAACAAAATCCGCATCTAAAGATACGTTATTTTCCCCTGTGCAATTCCAGTCTCACATCTCACAGCACATCGTCATTAACAAATACCGGAAACAGACCGAAAACATTTAAATAAAAACAAATAATACTTTATTCCGAGTGTGCTTGCTTTTCTCTTTGAAAGTCATCACATACCGGCATTGTAATACACGGTTCGGCTGCATTACATATTACATATCTGCCGTAGTTATGTATTTATAGAGCCCTGCTGAGAAGACTTCTAGGGGGGGACGCGGTGGACCCGTTCAAATCCAGTTTTGGACAGTCTGCCGTGATTCCATCCCATTTCAAGTGCTGTTCGAGGCTCGGCGTAACCCTCGGAGCACACTCTCCAATCACAGAGCTTGAGGACTATCACGGGGTTTGTCAAACAGAGCACATGGTGTAGTCCAAACGATAGCTGGGGATTCTGGGTAGTGTAGTGTCTTCTGCCATCCTTTACTCAGAAAAAATATTTGTTTCTCCGAATCGAAGGGGGAAAATACAAAAGCATTGCACACAATTTAAACCAATCAATGTTGTGTAATTAACAAGGATAATCTGGTGTTTTTTAGTCGATGAGTAGTGCAGATATCACTGTAAAATCAATCGACAGTAAGGGGAATACTTACTTCCGGGTGTACAATTCTCCGTTATCCAATGAGAATGGACGCTCACATTGCCTTTAAGGGCAGTCGACACAAACGAATGCCGTGCTTCCATGAGCGTCCATAGAAGCATATGGACATCCCGGAAAGCTGAAAATGGACGCTAAGGGCCCCCCCCTTGCGTTGGAAATGGACGCTAAGGCCCCCGCCCCTTGCGTTGGAAAAAGCCGACAGGGGACTTGACATAACGTCAACATAGGCCGACCTGGGAGTGAGGATGTGTTGGTTCTGTCAACGGATGCATGTTCACCGCAGAACATGGAGACACTGCCAAAGTGCCTCATACCTCTTGAGAACTTTTGCACTGTTTGCCCAGGTAAAATTGCTCTGTCGGATTCTGCAGCATTGACTGTTTTTATGATGCTGGAGGCACCTTCCATGAAAATGGCTGATGGGGTTAATAATAATTAGAACAGCCAATAAAATGTTTGTTTAATAAAGACTTTCCTCTTTGTATGTACTGTATATATTTTTTAATTAATCTTACCACCAGACACAACATGAACAAATGAATGATACACATCAGGACAGTAACTTCAACTTCAGTATTTTAGGTGTACAGAAACCTCTACTCATGTTGTTAAATGATATACAGCAATATCTTCCATAAAACGTATACGTTGATTGATTTGAATAATAATTACTACCACTGCACAAACAGTGAAAAATGATATGCCTACAATTTATGAATTTGTCTTCTCTGTGGGTTGTATACTCTTCATTCTTTATGCAGATTAATTATAATTATAATTTTTCAAAGTTCGTTTGATTCATTCAAAACATTAAAAACAGAGAGCGTCATATACCTTTAAGAAATACGTGGGGGGCGGGGTTCATAACCCTTTAGGAAACGCCCCCTATAGGATCCGCCTCCTTGCTGCGGTCTGCATCCAGACTCTATTGATAATTTGGCGTATTGATCTTGGGTTAACCATATAGGTCATGGATGGGCAAATGGCCACCTCCTTTTTTTGCGGCCTTCAGATTAATTTATAAACAACGTAATTAATTTTAAAAAAAAGTTATGTCGCGAGCTGCATGATTTCGTTCGGCAACCAAATACCGCAAAATAATCTGTGACGCGTTTGTGTGTATTGTGTTTGTTTCCCGGGAAACACTCACAAGAAACACCGGCTGTTGTTATATCTCTCACAGGCTCCGCCTTCTACTGGACTCTATGGGTACTACCTTATCATGTATGGACTCAGAACAGTCTCATAATACACACATGCACACAGAAGGATTCACACTTGTATTTCCGGATCCACACTTGTGTTTTTCAATGCACACACAAATGTGTTCCGTTTCATACACATGTAAATAAAATCCAAATACAGAAAAAAGTTTTACATATGTATTTTTGATCCTCACATAGGCTATTTGTTTTCCGTTTAAAACCCCTGAACCTGCACAAACCGCTTTCTGTGCATGGATCGCTGTGCATTCGTGTGTGGGTTTTTTGAGACTCCCCTGACTGTCAGCCGATTCGTACTTGTAATTTGTTCTATCTATAGCCAATCAGATGTCTCCTCCATTCTAAGCCAATCACATGAGCACGCCCCCACGAGGGTATTTTCTTGCGTTCATAACGTAGCGCTTCATGTACGTATTTTTGCGCTGTCCGGTCAGCTCGCTAAACAGAGGGCGGAGCTTCAGGTGATCATGCACTGCAGAGTTGCGTGTCTCCGTCAGTCTCAGCAGCTGATCTGATCTCTCTCTCGCGTCCGGTTATACTTCACTCGCGTTTATGTCCATATCGACCAGATCCAGCTCTCCTGATCAGCCTTTATAGAGAGCACCGATCAAACTATTAAGAGTGAATATCGGCCGATAATGACCGGCAGGGCTCCCCCCGTTGACAGTTCACTGTCTACCACTGGCTTCGTAGTGCACTGATCGATTAGGCTAAGCTAACCTGTAGCTGCTCCCTCCACACTCACAACAACTTAATACAGACATAAATAAAGCAGCTGTATTCGCCATACAGGAAACACACATTGAAAACGGTTTTGCCTACCGTTTTTGTGTACACAAGCATTCATCAATGGTTCGGAAAGTGGCGCTGTACCTTAATAATATAAAGGCTTGTATTTGCATGCATTTCCTGTTCGGAAAGTGGCGCTGTACTGAGAGTGGAGGTGTCCTGACATTAGCGCCTGCAGGCAGGCTCCATGGACCTGTCAGCTCCGGACTGCGCAAAATGCGTACATGAAGTGCTACGTCATGAACGCAATAAATCTACCCTCGTGGGGGCGCGCTCATGTGATTTGCTTATAATTAAGGAGACATCTGATTGGCTATAGATAGAACAAATTACAAGTACGAATCGGCTGACCGTCAGGGGAGTCTCAAAAAACTCACACACGAATGCACAGCGATCCGTGCACAGGAAGCGGTTTGTGTTTGCAGGTTCAGGGGATTTAAACGGAAAACAAATATGTGTGGATCAAAAATACATAGGCCTATGTAAAACTTTTTTCTGTATTTGGATTTTATTTACATGTATATGAAACGGAACACATTTGTGTGTGCATTGAAAAACACAAGTGTGGATCCGGAAATACAAGTGTGAATCCTTCTGTGTGCATGTGTGTATTATGAGACTGTTCTGAGCCCATAATCATGCAAGCATTCACCTATACTGAGATTTCTATGGACGTAGCCGGACCCGGGGCGGGCCTACCTGAATGCGTGCGCATCTCACTTCCGTATAAAACGAGGCCTCGCCTCCTGACCATCATCCTTTACTCTTCAGCGAGCGGAGGTGATAGCCTAGCACTGAGTCAGAGACGTATTTTTTGAGAGAAAGGAAGAAAGAGAAAGAAAGATAGCGGGCGCCGACCCCCACCACCTCTGCTTCGAGTGTTTGGGGGACCAGGATATGGCCGAGGTGGTGCCATTTTCACGTTCGCCATTTCCTTCAAGCTCCCTGGATGATGATCATGGCGGCGGGTGTGGGCTACTCGCTCATTGCTAGAGATGCCCCCGCCTCACCAGGTCAGAGTGATTATTGGGCCGCAAGGCCGAATAAGTAGCTTGGTCCACGAGCCTTTCCCCAGGCCCGGTTCCCCCGGGGACCGGTGCTCGGTGGCTTCACATGATATAGGGTCGACCCTAATTCATCACAGGCCGCCGCCGCTGCCTGCCTTGTGATGTCCCTGGGATATCACGTCGCATGGCATTTTTTTCTCCAAAGAGGACTGTGTTGATCTCCTGGGAGCCCCCGTCTTTACGGGAGGGCTCTATGGATCGATCTCCCTGCTCACGGGATAAGGAGTAATCGCAGCGTGGCTGATTCTTGCCCATCCCCAGCGGAAGAAACACTGTCCTACACTCCCCGCCCCCGCTGTAAACCCCAGTATAGGGAGCACGTGAGTGGAATAAACCGTGTGCTGTCAAAGCACTGTGCGGGTTCAAGAGACGCTATTGCCGGCATGCTGTTGTCAGAAAACACACCTTGCCTGGTATAATAGCTCTGATTAATGCATTTCACCGTTGAATGGGAAATACAGCGTTAATACGTGGGTGCGCGGCCCTTGTGAGAGTGGCCGCGGTACGTTCAGGGACCTCCGCAGGGGAACGGTGGTTTACGTTTGTAAACTCTAGTTCTAGAGTGATGTGTGTGTGTGGGAAAAATGCATTCAGTGAGAACGAGTGCATTTATCCCAGAGTAAGAGTAATCTCTCAACACAATTCCACTTTTTCCCATAATGTCCATTTCGAAGAGACGGCATTGTGACCCCCCCTCCTCTGAGGGCGGGCCGCGGTGCGTTCAAAGACCTCAGTAGAGAGAAGAGTCACCGCATAGCGCTCTCCTCCACGGGGGAGCGCGGCGCGACGGTGAGACGAAGGGAGAGGTGCCGGCACGGAGATCTCGTGCCCGCGGCGCCCTCCATCTCTTCAGCCCACCCGGTGGCCGGCGTGCCGGCACTCACGAGGACGGGCTGCCCGTCTTCACGGATCTGACCGTGGAGAAAATCTCTCCGCCCGGGACGAGAGGGCGAGTTGCCTCCTCCCTGTATAATGCACAGATCACTACGTTTTCTAACAAGAATTAAGTTGATCTGTATCAAAATCTGAGTGTCTTTTGTTTCCACAAATGCTACACTGACACACAATGTTAACCGTACACATTCCCCATTCGCTGCCCCAGCTGTAGCTCCTGTAAAGAAGGTGGCTAGTGGGCATTCGCAGATGAGAGGGATGAACCGCAGGGAGTGCTATCTAAAGAGCCGCATTCACACCGCAGGACTTTCCCTGGTACTTTGGTTCTTTAGTTCCGTTAGTACCAATAATGTCGCGTTCACACCGCCGGGACTACTCAGTGCCGGGAACTTTTTTGGCCATTTTCAGTCCCTGCTAGAGAGGTGGTACGAACCTGGTGATAAAAGAGTGCCAATTTATATGCTATTTCTATTGGCTGGGCGAATTACAAACCACGCCCCGTTAGACTCTGATTTTTTTTGTTAGGCAGCCATTTTTTTCCTCTCTACAAAACCACATCCACACCTGAGCGAGTAGTTGTTTTGTACTTTAAAGCAGTTATGACCACACGTACTACAACACCGGAGCGGTGGAATGATGAGGAAGTGTCGGCGCTTCTGGCAATTTACTCTGAGGACGGGATGCAGCAGCTTCTACAGAAAGCAGTTCCCAACTCCAAATGTTTTGAGCGATGTTCGCAAAAGCTACTTGAGCTGGGAATCGTGCACAGTGCACACGGATGCCGGGTAAAAATAAAGAAACTCAGGCAGGACTATAAAAAAATTAAAGACCACAATAATAAGAGTGGTAACGATTTTCTATTGTTATTATAGACCACTGTTTTTTAATACTGACACCTAACTTGCACTAAGGTGTGTCTGCTGCTATATATATTGCCACTGTTACATTGTTTTGAAACTACTTACACTTTATTTTACATTTCACACTTTTATTTAACTTCAATTTACATGCATACGACACACCTGGAACAGCGTGATGCCGTTATTGTTATGTCTTGACTGTGCAATAAAACAAACAAACTGGCGAAGCTTTATTTATTGTGTCCCACCCAAGCGGCAAACTGTGGGGTAGAGCCGGGAAGCCAATACGGAAGTGCATATATATTGGCCGATAGGCGATGGCTGCAGAAAGGATCAATTTCCATAGACCCCCATGTTAAAATGCCCGATTTTACAGCAGAAAAAGACATGTTTCTACCCCTGGCTCCATACATTTTATTATCGATATAGTTAGATTCTACCTTCATGATTATGGATCTGTGAGTGAATTGTTTTCTAACGCGACCCTTTATATTTATATTAGGTCTTAAAGTTTGTGCATACATTAGGGCGTGGTCACTTTGATTGACAGATACGTGCCTCACTGTCAGCTAACAGCAACTTGTCCAATCTGCTAGGCTACAACCATAGAGGCTACAACGTTAGTTAGTTGTAGTTACTGTACTTGATCCTTTAGCTGTGTTCGTGGTGATCGTGCCTGTTAGGGAATATTGTTACAAATACCAGATAATTAAAATGTCGTGCTGTGCGCTTGAATGTACTAACAGATCTTCCAAGAAGTCTACTTTCAGCTTTTTTCGGTGAGTAAAATGATAATATTATACATGTTAACCCCGTTAGCAGGTGTTTGTGTGCTTGTTAGCTTAGCCTGTTATGTAGCTTATTAGCCAGCTAAGGACGTAACCCTTTATATACAGTTTAGTTTATGATTCAGCCTTAGGTAAGACTTTTATACTATATGGCTATGACGCCCATAATGCTAAACGGGAGCAAATGTTAAAAGGGGTGGGCCGCCGGAGTCCACGCCGCCGAAGCTAACGGGGCTGCAGGGTGCTAGCTCGCTAGCGCGTCCCGGCGGCCGTAGCTAGCACCCTGGGGCTCGGTTAGCTTCGGCCAGCGGCGGAGTCCGGCGTTATAACTGGAGATCAAGGAATGCATCGTAACGCGGACTTGGTTCGCCTGCAGCCCGCTGTAGTATTAGCTAAATAAATGATGTTGAGCAAGGCTTATTAAGCTGAACACCGCCACAATTATTCTGCTATGTATCGGTACTTATTTTATTTTATTAACGTGTGAATGACAAGCATTAAGAATAATACCAAATAGCTAATTATCTTGCAGATTGTCTCCTTTGATTATGAATGTAACGTTTATATAGTGGAACTACACTGTTTTATCAAAACCAAAGTGCCACGCAGTGACTTGGTATGCATGTATTTCAGCAGGAAATATGCAACCTAGATGACATTTACCAACACAGACTATATAGAAATATTTGTAAAAGTTGTTCATGCGTTACTAAGTGAATATGGCATTAACCCTCCTGTTGTCTTCGGGTCAAATCTGACCGATTTACTACTTTCATCAATCATGTTTTACATTCGATTGATACTGAGAGCATGTTAGCTTAGCTTCTTAGCCTGAGCTAGGACTCGAACGTCACGCTCGTTGGCAGCAGGTCCCGCCCGCCTCAGCTCCGCCTCCGCCTCAGCTCCGCCTCCGCCTCAGCCCCAGCTCCGCCTCAGCCTCAGCTCCGCCTCTTTGCCCTTATTTGGAGAAGGCGGGAGTTAGACTCTGACGACACCGTCGAGCGGCAACTCTGCAGAATCCTATGGGTGACGTCACGGACCCTACGTCCATTTATATATACAGTCTATGGTCCCACCCCAAATTTGCAGAATAGAAGAATGTGAGAGCAGACAGGTGTCGGTGGTTGAATTTATCTACAATGTTGCAACCTTGTGCAGCAATGGCAGGGGCAGAGACACAAGTCTTACACACATAAACACAAGTAATTTATCATGTCATTTGTTTTAGATAAATAAGGGAAACACACCAAACAAGGGTTAATGTCCTTTTCCAAAATCAGCCTGAGGGGGTGCAGTTTTCCATAGTGGTAAAGGCGGCATTATGGCGGAGCCCGCACTTACACAAGAGCGTGTGGCGGTGCGTTCAGGACCTCAGTAGAACACACTACGCCTATAAAGACTCCGATTAAATGCTGTTTACCGTAGTGGTAAAAACAGCATTATGGTGGAGCGCGGCGGTGCGTTCAGGGACCTCAGTAAATAATCGGCCCTTTCTGTGTCGACCCTCCATGGACAAATCTTCCCTTCGCGGGGAGTTTTGCGGCGGAACGGGTCACCAGAGAGTACCATAGCTGCGGCCCCACAGCTGAGGGCTTGCCATTAACACAATGTTATGGGGAATTGAAACTCAGCTGTGTACTAACAAAGTGGATGGACAGGACGCCGAAACGGGGCTATTCACTCCAGTTTTGCAGCGTCCCACCTCCTTTTATGGGCATGCGAGAGGAAATCTGTCTTTCTCGGAGGAGTTTGGTTTCCTCTCAGCAGAGATTCGGCTCTGGTGCAGAAACAGGCTGTGTCTGTTGTGCACCCTCAGCACAGAGAAAATGGTCTTTATTCCATGTACTTCCTGGTTCTCAGGAAGTACATGGAATTCAGATCTATTCTAGATCTCGGCAGCCCGAATCGCTACATTGCCTGTAGAAAATTATGCATGTTAACTATAAAAACAGTTAATGGGGCTAGTGCGAACCGGGCGATTGGTTGACCACCATCGACCTGAAAGACGCATACTTTCATGTGGGAATTGCTCCGGAGCACAGAAAGTGTCTGCGTTTTGCCTTCCAGGGGATAGCCTACGAGTACAACAGAGTACCGTTCGGCTACTCCCTATCCCCACGCACGTTCAGTGAATGTGTGGCCACTGCGCTTCAACCGCTGAGCGCCCACGGCATGAGAGTTTTCTTTTACCCAGACAACCTCATAGTCGTGGCCGGGTCCCGGGAACAGGCAATGCTTTGCACAGCACAATTGATCACACACCTAACCAAATTAGGCTTTGCGATCAATTGAAAAAAGAGCACCCCCATACCTCACCAACAGGCGTTGTAGTTGAGAGTGGTGTTCGATGCAGGCGCGCTACGCGCCACCCTGTCAGAGAGCAGAAGTGCGTCCCTTCTCCGGGCGGTTCACAGGCTGCGACAGGGGGCGACAGTGACAGTTTTAACTGTCATGCAGACTTTGAATCTCATGACGGCTGCTCACATTGTGGTCCCGCAGGGGTTACTGCATATGCGCCGCATGCAGAGGTGGTTCTCCAGCCTGCGTTTGGATCCCAAGAGGCACAAACAGCGGCTGGAGACCATCCCCCCCTCAGTGGAGGGCAACCTCCGGTTCTGGGGTCTCCCGGGCGCCTCCGGAGGGGGTCTCCACTGGGACGGGTAACCTCCTACATCACAGTGTTCATGGGAACAGGATGGGGAGGGACCTGCCTGAAGAGGGCTATATGGTGGGCGCTGGTCTCTAACGGAAACATGACACAGCAACCTCCTAGAGCTACGGGCGGTAGTGTTAGTCCTCCAGCATTTCATGCCCCTAATTCAAGGGAGACATGTCAAATTGGTCAGGAGCGACAACAGCACCACAGTGGCTTATATCAACAGGCAGGACCGAGTCCGCTCCGCCGCCTTGTTGGCCACAGCGGAGAGGCTGTGGTTGTGGGCATCAGAGGTGGCTCGGAGAGCCCTTCGTATCCCGGGACTGGAGGACAGGAGAGCCGACCTCATGTCGAGGGGCGGCCCCCTGCCAGGCGAGTGGGTGCTTCACCCAGAGGTGGTGAAGCAGATCTGGGCCCAGTTCGGGAGAGCGGAAGTGGATCTGTTCGCCAGCCGGCGCAACGGCCACTGTGCCCTGTGGTTTTCCATGGCCCTGAGCGACGACCCGCCTTTGGGGGTGGACGCGTTTGCACACGAGCCATGGCCAAGGAAGCTGCTCTACGCCTTTCCACCGTTGCGTCTCATTCTCCCTCTCCTGGGGAGAGTGAGGCGAGAACGTTTTGCAGTCATCCTGGTAGCACCGGATCGCGTCGGGGTGCCGTGGTACTCAGAAATGACGCAGATGAAGGTGGGCCAGCCCTGGGCGATTCCCCAGTTCTGGGGGGCAATGTCTCAAGAGGCAGGTGCAATCGGGGCGTTACCCACTCTGGGCCGTCCTCTCCAGGCTTGGCTCCTGAGAGGGACAGGCTGAGACAGGGTGGATTGTCTGATAGCGTTATTCAGTCTATCCAGGCAGCTAGAGCGGGATACACCACAGCCTGTTACAGGCCAAAGTGGATGGGATTCCAGCGATGGTGTGAGGAGCGGAAAGTGGAGCCCCTATCTTGTGAGTTGGGCTCTATTTTTTCCTTCTTACAGTTATTGGTGGACAGAGGAGCTCATTCTACTATAAACGTGTATGCAGCAGCCATCTCGTCCTGTCATGAGGGATTCAACGGCAGGTCAGCCTTTTCTCATCAACTGATGTTGCGGTTTTTACAGGGGGTCAGGAGGCTGCGCCCAGTAGTGCGCGCCTCCACCCCGCAGTGGGACCTGCCGCTGGTGCTCGAGGCTTTGGTCACAGAACCATATGAGCCTCTGGAGCTCTCCTCTCTGAAAGCACTGTCGTGGAAGACAGCATTGCTACTTGCCTTAACGTCAGCCAAAAGAGTGTCCGAGTTAACCGCTCTGTCGGTGCACCCGAGCTGTTTACTGATTCGGGGTGACCGGAGCGGCGCGACACTCAGACCGAACCCCTCCTTTGTGCCCAAGAACCTAAAGGAGTGCGTTCAGGTCGAGGGTTATTCAGTTGGGGGGATTTAGTCTTCCACCCCATGGTGGGGCCAGGGAAGCTAAATTACACCTCCTCTGCCCGGTGCGCGCGTTAGCATGTTATATAGAGCGCACAGCTACCCTGAGATGCACTGAACAGCTGTTTGTGTGCTTCGGGGGCGGGGTGACTGGAAAAGCTCTGTCCAAGAAACGCCTGGCAGGCTGGCTTTGCGAAGGCATTGCACACGCCTACGAGCAGGCAGGGAGAGCCTGTCCCACGGGGGTCCGTGCGCACTCCACACGAGCTGTGGCTGCATCAACAGCCTTATTCAACGGTGCGAGTGTGGAGGATATATGCACGGCGGCGTCTTGGTCAACGCCAGGCCCCTTCATAAAGTGTTATCTCTTGGATATGTCTGGCTCTTTCTCAGCGTCTGTGCTTGCTGGGGCAACACAGGACTGGTGAGGAAGGGGGGGCTGTTGGTCAGTGGGCATCTGACCCTCTCCCCGGGCGTAAAATGCCCTTACGTTTCTCCGGACCCCTGGAGGGTCGCGGGGGACGTGGGGTGCTCTCGGCCCTTTTCAGGGCTGGAGGGCTCCCCTCGCCTGCCTGGGGGCAGGAGGGGGAGAGCCCTCCATACTATAGTCCCTACACACTCTGCACACGGTCAGTGTTTGAGTGTGGGGACATAGGGGGCACTTGCATTCTCCCCGTGCTCTTTAGGGACTCAGGAGGGAGAGTGCATAGTGAACCCATACAGGGCTGTTTTTTTTTTCCCTGTCTGCCTATAGGTGGATGCAGGGGAGCCCTCAGCACTGTTTTTTTCGAGCACACGGTTTTTCGCGAGGCAAGCGCGTCAGGGTGTGCTCTATCGGCCGCAGCCCAGACTTCTCCACGGTTACAACCGAGGGAGAGGTGAGTGAGGCGCAGTGGCTGCTAAAGCCGGTCAGGGACTGTTACGTTCCCAATTGGGCTAGGAGGACCAAAAGGACACGACACGACCAGATTGGAATTGGTATACGTTACCGGTGGTTTAATTGTTATTGCAAGTAAGTAAAATGATGTAGGCTACACAAACAGCTTGGCCCAACAACGGGTCAAGCTGTCACTATCCAACAAAAGGGGTCTCCAAAAGAGAGTTGCCCCGCTATACAAAAGGAAATAAAATCTCACTTCTAAAGTGGAAACAAAACAATAAACAAAACGGACTGTGGAAGAACACAGCTGGTGCGGGTCTACAGGTGCTAATCACCTGGATCTACGCAATCCACACACGAATGCTGATCTACAGGCGCTAACCACCTGGGTCTAAGCAATACACAAGAATGCTGATCTACAGGCGCTAATCACCTGGGTCTAAGCAATACACACAAGAATGCTGATCTACAGGCGCTAATCACCTGGGTCTAAGCAATACTCACAAAATGCTACAACACACTGCTAAGCAGTCGAGCGAAGCACACAAAACACACTGCTAAGCAGTCGAGCGAAGCACGCAAAACACACTGCTAACAGAATCACAGAACAAAGGCTTTGTCACAATGAGAGGGTTGAGGCATCTGTCACACAATACAGAGCCTCCCGAATGGTGTCCGTGCCCAGCCTTTATTCTCCTCCCCCGGATGACGTGGCAGAAGCGAGCAGGGATTGGGTGACGTCTGTCCAATCCCCGCGGATGTTGAGAGGTCGGGACGGCCAATAATAGCAGAGTAACTGCACAGCTCATTTACATCTACACACAACCAGAGTTAAGGGCACAAGGTAGCAGCGGCTGTAATAGGGACAGTGAGGTGGAACGGTGTGCTGGACGACAGTGCGTGCATACATCGGGGCTCCGCCCGCTGTACCCATAGAGTCCAGTAGAGGGCGGAGGCTGTGAGAGATATAACGTCGGGTTACGTATTGTAACCCTTGTTATATTAGCACAGGCGGAGCCCTCTACCTTGGAGGCACTGTCTGTCCTATACCGCTCGCTGAAGAGTGGTGTAGGATGATCGTCAGGAGGCGAGGCCTCCTTTTATACGGAAGTGAGATGCGCACGCATTCAGGTAGGCCTGCCCTGGGGCCGGCTACGTCCATAGAAATCTCAATAGGTGAATGCTTGCATGATAAGGTAGTACCCATAGATTCCAGTAGAGGGCTCCGCCTGTGCTAATATAACAAGGGTTACAATACGTAACCCGACGTTATGCCTGCTGTGACGTTAAGTTGCCGCTTGTAATTATGCCGTTGGAAGCTTAAAAGTTGTATTTATCATCTGAATTTGGTGAAACAAGTTTAATACACTAAAAACCAAGACTTTGTTTATTTGAAATCAGATGAAAACAAACTGTCACGGACCCTGCCGTGTTATCTATGATTACTATGCTTTACATTCATAATTTCAGCAGGAGCGGCTCTGAGGAACAGCAGAGTGCGGGTTGACAGGTGTCTGTGTTGATGCAGAGACAGGCTACAGTCTTAGGTTCAAGTTAGACAACTAATGTCTGGGTTAGTGTTCATGACTTCATGTTTATGTCATGTTAATGGTTAATCTTAATGCACACGCACTTTCCGTGCTTTCCAATAGTTTAAAATAGTTGTATTCTACTGCTTAATAATCTGTTCAATACAAACATGCCACTTGTAAAAAGGAAATAATAACATTTCTGTGAACTAATATTTGTTTAGTGAGCTTATTAGAGAATGTTCCCTGAAAGATTGTAAAATGTCAATGAAGATGTCAGAGTTAGTATATTTGTTAATAATTACACACAATACATGGAATTTGTGTGTGTGTGTGTGTGTTCCAAGTGAATCTGCGGCCCCCTGGTGGCCAGTACATAAACTATGTGGCCCCCTCCACCATCCAAGTTGCCCATCCTTGATATAGGTAAATGATATCTCTCTTTCTCTATCTCTATCTCTGTCTACCTTCTTGGCCGACTGAAACATGCAATGCAATGTGGCCATTTGATTTCCTGATCTAAACAGGTCTTTTGATTGGTCAAGTGAAATGAGCCATTCGATCGATGATCGAAAATGTGTGATTCTAAATGAATAGAGAGTAATGCTTTAGATTACAGCTGAAAACATCTGATAACCTTTTAATATATTCTAAAGTTTAGTTTTTCATGTTTTCTAATCATGACCAAAAAGACACGTTTAAAAGTCCCACTATGCAATGAGGCTGAGTGTTTGACAAGAGTTGCACTGACTTGGCATAAAAGCAAAACGATGTGTAACATTATACTCTAGGGGGTGCCCTAACATAAAGTGTTCAGGTCAGAATAAGATGCAGAGAAACTAAGATGTATCCTGTAGCAGACAGGAAGAGGGAGAATGAGATAATTATCATACAGTAGTTAAGAGTATTCCGATTCAATACACAAAGACATATTTGTGTTTGCTGGGCCGAGATATTGCTGTTCTTCAGGCTGTAGTGAAACCAGACCCACTGCATAACTCCCCCTGCAGCATTAATTTAACACACTGCTGCATTTTAAGTATTTCACTGTATAGCTTATATTTCCTTGTGCTCATAAAACCTTGCACAATGGCACTAACTACCTTGGGAACATGCCCTTATGATGTGTAATCTATACAATGTACATAAAAGGACGTTTTAGGTCAGCAAAATGCTTCAACAACAGCATCCATGCAAATGAGAAGAGGTCAGAGAGGTGTAAAGAGAGAATGGGTGCAGGGAGGGAGGAAGGGAGGGGGAAGGGAGGGAGGGAGCTGGCATCAGACCCAGAGTCACAGATATGGTGCTGTATAGTCAACTCCCATACTGTCCCACTGCAAAGCAAATCACCACCATTTACAGAGAGAGATAAGAAAGAGCAGAATGCAAAAGGAGGAACATGTGTCAGAGAGGGACCAGCAGGAATTAATATGTTGTAAACATTAGCTAGGATCACATTTATGACAGATGTATGACTAAAATAAACTTGGAAATAAACGAACGCACTCCCACTTACTAGTTTTCCCCTGGCATGCTGACTGCACAATCATTTCACTTTAAAGGATATGTATAGTGGATTTTGTGAATGTATATTAACATGATAATCTGCAGTTTCTTTAAAAAACACTCTTCAAAAGAAGCCTAAAGACACATAAAGAAGGGTTGTATCTACAGATTCTGATTAGGTGTAAAAAGGATAAGAGGATGCTTTCATTAAGGGAATTTCCACTCATTAAAATGTGATGATTTGTCACGATCTGTCTGTGTTGTGTTTTGTCTTGTCTTTTTCTGTCTTTGGTTTCCTGTTTTATTTTGAAAAGTGTTCACCTCCTGTTTTGCCTGTTGGTTTCCCTCCCTGATTACCCGATTGTGTTCACCTGGTGCACCTGTGTTTTCTCCTCCCTCCTCACCTGTCTCTTGTTTGTTTGATTAGTCATGTGTGCATTTAGGTTCTGTGTTTTCTGTTAGTTCCTTGTTGTTGTTGGACTGTGTTCACTGGGAAGAGTTCTGTCTTTAAACCTTGAAATAAAGGTATTTTCTGTTAATCTGCATTTGGGTCCTGCTTGCCTCTCTCAACCCTGACAGAAGGAACTAACCAAGGATGGGCTCAGCAGATCCTTTTGAGTTGGAATTGCTCAGTTTTTCCTTTTCTTTGGCTGGCTGTTCTGATAAGTGGAGGGGAGCGTCTGGAGTTCAGCAGCGAGAGGCTGCTCTGGCTGAGGCACACCAGATGGCTATGGAGAAGCCAGATTTAGTGACATTCTTACCTGGCTGGATTTTGGATTTCCTCTCGGTGTGTTATCCCCTGCCTGCTAGCCCCAGCCATGCTGGCTCCCTGCCCACCAATTCCCATTATGACACCACACGCATCGGTGTGTTCCGTCTGGCGACAACCCTTGCTTCTGCCACAGTTCCTGCTCCTGTCCAAGAGTCGTTCTCTGGAACTCGTCTGGCTTTTGGAGGTCCACGGAGCCTCCAAAAGGCTCATTAGAGAAGGAGTCGCAGGACCAGGCTAGCAGCCCTAGCCACAGAAGCCATGCTTTGGGCTCTAGTACAGGCCCCAGCAGCCATGGTTCCAGCCCCAGTTCTGGCCCCAGCAGCCATGGTTCCGGCCCCAGTTCTGGCCCCAGCAGCCATGGTTCCGGCTCCAGTACAGGCCCCAGCAGCCATGGTTCCAGTCCCAGTTCTAGCCCCAGCAGCCATGGTACCAGCCCCAGTTCTGGCCCCAGCAGCCATGGTTCCGGCCCCCGTTCTGGCCCCAGCAGCCATGGTTCCAGCCTCAGTCCTGGCCCCAGCAGCCATGGTTTCGACTCCAGCCCCTCGTCTCCGGACGACGCCATTTCCCCGTGTCCTGTCGGGGTACCGGCCGACGCCAGCTCCCCGTGCCCTGTCGGCATTCCGGCCGACTCCAGCCCCCCGTGTTCTGTTGGCGAACCGACCGTCTCAAGTCTCCTCTCAAGTTCCTTCTCAAGTCCCCTCTCAAGCCACATCTCCAGCTCCCTCTCGAGTCCCCTCTCAAGTTCCCTCTCGAGTCTCCTTTCAAGTCACCTCTCGCGTATCCTCTCAAGTCCCCCGTCGAGTCTCCTCTCAAGTCCCCCCTCGAGTCTCCTCTCAAGTCCCCCCTCGAGTCTCCTCTCAAGCCTCCTTTCAAGTCACCTCTCGAGTCTCCTCTCGAGTTCCCTCTCAAGTCACCCCTCCAGCTCCCTCTCGAGTCACCTCTCGAGTTCCCTCTCAAGTCCCTCCTCTAGTCACTTCTCTAGTCCCCTCTCTAGTCCCTCCTATGGTCCCTTCCCGAGTCCCTCCTCTAGTCCCTTCCCTAGTCCCTCCTCTAGTCCCCTCTCCAGTTCCCTCTCGAGTCCACTCTCCAGTTCCCTCTCCAGTCCCTTCTCGGTCCCTCCTCAGTTCCCCTCTCGCTTCCCCTCTCACTTCCCCTCTCGCTTCCCCTCTCGAGTCCCCTCTCGAGTTCCCCCTTGGTTCCCCTCTCGAGTCTCCTTTCTAGTTCCCCTCTCGAGTCTCCTCTCGAGTCTCCTCTCAAGTCCCCTCTCGAGTCACGTCTCAAGTCCCTACCTCAATGTCCTGGTCCGTTGGAGGTTCCGCTGGGGGTCCTGCCAACTCCATGTCCTGTCCCGTTGGAGGCCCCACCGACTACTCCTCTGCCGGGGGTCTTGCCAACCCTGTGCCGTTGGAGGCCCCGCCGACTACTCCTCTGCCGGGGGTCCTGCCAATCCTATGTCCGTGCCGTTGGAGGTTCCGCTGGAGGTCCTGCCAACCCTATGTCCTGTGCCGTTGGAGGTTCCGCTGGGGTCCTGCCAACTCTATGTCCTGTCCCGTTGGGGGTCCCGCCGACTACTCTTCTGCCGGGGGTCCTGCCAACCCTATGTCCTGTGCCGTTGGAGGTCCCGCCGACTACTCTTCTGCCGGGGGTCCTGCCAACCCTATTTCCTGTGCCGTTGGAGGTCCCGCCGACTACTCTCCTACCGGGGGTCCTGCCAACCCTGTGTCCTGTCCCGTTGGGGGTTCCTCCGATGACTCTTCTGCCGGGGGTCCTGCCAACCCTATGTCCTGTGCCGTTTGAGGTTCCGCTGGGGTTCCTGCCAGCTCCATTTCCTGTCCCGTTGGGGGTCCCGCCGACTACTCCACTGCCGGGGGTCCTGCCAACCCTATGTCCTGTCCCGTTGGGGGTCCCGCCGACTACTCTTCTGCCGGGGGTCCTGCCAACCCTATGTCCTGTGCCGTTGGAGGTTCCGCTGGGGTTCCTGCCAGCTCCATTTCCTGTCCCGTTGGGGGTCCCGCCGACTACTCTCCTGCCGGGGGTCCTGCCAACCCTATGTCCTGTGCCATTGGAGGTTCCGCTGGGGTTCCTGCCAGCTCCATGTCCTGTCCCGTTGGGGGCCCCGCCGACTACTCTCCTGCCGGGGGTCCTGCCAACCCTATGTCCTGTGCCGTTGGAGGATCCGCTGGGGTTCCTGCCAGCTCCATTTCCTGTCCCGTTGGGGGTCCCGCTGACTACTCTCCTGCCGGGGGTCCTGCCAACCCTATGTCCTGTGCCGTTGGAGGTTCCGCTGGGGTTCCTGCCAGCTCCATTTCCTGTCCCGTTGGGGGTCCCGCCGACTACTCTCCTGCCGGGGGTCCTGCCAACCCTATGTCCTGTGCCGTTGGGGGTCCCGCCGACGACTCTTCTGCCGGGGGTCCTGCCAATCCCATGTCTTGTTCCGTTGGAGGTCCCGCCGTCACCTGTCTCGCCGGGGGTCCTGCCAACTCCTGGTCTTCTTCCGTGGGGGTTCCTGCCGAAGCCTGTCCCACCGGCTCTGGTTCTTGTTCTGCCGACACCGGGTCCTGCCCGGCCTCCGGAGCTGTCTGGTCTTCGCCCCCTGAGAGCCCGGCCCCCTGAGAGCCCGGCCCCCTGAGAGCCGCGGTCTTCGCCCTCGGGCCCGGCCCCCTGACTCTTCCTTGGATTCTGCCTTGCCCCCGGGCCGTCCGCCCGAGTCCCCCACCTTGGACTCTGCCTTGCCCCCGGGCTGTCCGCCCGAGTCCCCCTTTTTGAACTCTGCCTTGCCCCCGGGCCCCCATCCTTGAACTCTGCCTTGCCCCCGGGCCGTCCGCCCGAGTCCCCCTTTTTGAATTCTGCCTTGCCCCCGGGCCGTCCGCCCGAGACCCCTTCCGTGTCTTCCGCTGTGCCCCTGGGCTGTCAGCTCAAATAAACCTGAATCCACAAAACAGCAAACATTTACCCTAATTCTCAGTGGCAATTACATCATGAAGTACTACATTCAAATGTAAAATTCTCCTTCCTCCAATCAAACACTTCTCCTAGCTTCAGACCCCATGTGACACCTTGTGAATGACCTGTCTTCTTTCTCTCTGCACTTGTTGTAACTTTACGTTGTCCAAAAAAAGACGTGTCCTGTATGTTTTTGAGCAAACTCAGATCTGTTTGTGATGACAGTGTGGAAAGATTTGAGACAAGCCAACTCTTATTTCACCCTCCTATACTGAATGTCAACAGAGGTGAGGTTAAAATGTTCACCTTGTAAGAAGATACCAGCTTTGAATGGAACTGCAATCCAGATGCATCATGTAGAAATGTATTGTTATGAATGTTTGGAATAACAGAAACTGCAAAGTAGGATTTATCTTTTCCTCTAGATTATTTCCGTGATTTGTAAGAAAAATAATCTCTGCTTTTTGTTTAATGTATTATTTCTCACAAAGAAGTTTGTTTGTTTGTAAGAAACATTAAGAAATTAGCTATTTCTAAAAACATCCTGAAAAAAAGACCTTTGATATGACAGTGAGTAACCTAAACACGCACCATGTTGTACAACAGCACTGAGTCACATCTGATGGTAAATACCATTTGCTGAAATGTCCGAAAGCATTCTCAAATTCTGCAAAGCGAAAACAACATCTGCGTAGTTAAAATCAGCAAAACTGTTCATGGTTGCATTTAGTGAAGCTGCCAAGAAATCTCATGCAAACTGACAAGTGTGCAAACTTGAGGTTAGTGGCTCAATCTGAGTACAACAACACGGCAACAAGATACTGATACAGATTACGTAGCGGCATCACAATATTAAATAAACTGCTTATCATATTATGGAAATGGGAGGATTTTATTGTGGGCCACAGTATATGAAGGAGAGAGGACATCAAGTGGAAAGAAGGAACATCTGGAAGTCATGTGATCGCCCAAAGTGCAAATATGTGGGGAAAATGAGAGGTTTCGATGTTGCTGTCATGTGCATGACAGAGGAAGAGGGGATTTAAAAGGTGAGGAGTGCAGAGGGTAGAGAGTTGTGAGAAATGAATCAGCAGCAGCAGCACTAAACTGCTGTTTGTGTGAAGAGCTCTCCCCCTTCTTACTGTAAAGAGGAGTGCACAAAAGATGCCTGGTCCGTGAGGAACGATCAACAGAATATGGATAGAAAGAAGCTCTATCTGGATATCGGTGTTCTGAGTTGAGAGTATTCATGTGCTGGAATATTACCCCCTGGTTTAAACTGTTATTAATTTGTTTGGAAATATGCCTATGTAAACACTATCAGTTGCACCTTAAAGAAAAACTTAATCCACAAAATGATAATTTACATATTTGTTACTCACCAGTGTTACCTTAAATGATTATAGACATTTTAGTTTTTCTTGTATGCCTTCACAGTGAACGGAGAATTATAATAATCAAAGTTTTATTCATCTAGTCGTAAGCCCACTTTTCCCCAAATACATGAATTTCCCTGAAACCGTACTATCTATACACTTCAAGTTTTGTATTCATGTACACCGTGAAAATCTTTTGGTATGAATGAAAGGGTGAGAGGTATACAAATTTTCATTTGATAGAATAGGTGAAAAAATGGTCTCAGTAATAAATAGGGACAGAGACAAGTCAAACTGGTAACGGAAGATAATATGAAAACATATTCCCATGGTAACCCAAACACACAAACAACTGTAAGATAAGAGGACATTAAAAGACCCATCCACATCACCAACTGATGCTCTTTAAATATACTTATGTATTACAATAGCCAGAGAGACACAAACATAAAGCGCCAAAACTGTGCAAACTGTTGGTTTAAAAAAGTATTGGCTTAAAGTGAATTGTCCTGATGTTTATAGTTACATTTGTCCACAGTTAAAATGTGGCTGAAAGAAGTCCTATTCAACAGGGACGACAGAAAAGACACTTAAAGTCCAATAAGATAACATAAAGATAAATCATAGAGCTACTGTACACTCAACCTCTTCTTAAACACAACACAGAGATAAAACACAGTGCTCTGGTGGGAAGAATTTATAACAATACATAATGCATGACCATAAACCATAAACGCGTTACACAGTAAGTGAACACTTGATTTTCCCTGTGAGGGACCAATGAAGGAGGCCCTAAATTCTGCAGATCCTAGAGCGGAAACAAGAAGGGTGAGTGAGGTTTGATGCCTAGAGTACGCAGGTGAGCCCCGGCCCTGCTGTAGACCCCGGACTGTGTTTTTTGCTTTACTGCAGATTTTTGAGCTTTTCTGTAAACTCTGGGTAAACAGTTCAGGGTGACCATTAGCAAGAATGTTACCCTACTTAAACAAGGGCACTCTGTCCCTTGTCCAGATATATTTTAAGAGATGAATGTCCCTGTTTTGCCTTTTAACCCCATAATTAAACTGCCCTGGAAACACACAGCCAACACAACCATAACAAGACGTTTCTACATATCTTGAGGTGTGTGTGTGAGCATCATAATGTAGCTCTCAATAACAGAATATATAACCCATTATACTGGCAGACTTGAAAAGCTTTGCCAACAACACTCATGCTGATCGTTGAGGCCACACCGCCACCGCTGCACGGGGAACAGCAGTATATTCATCTCACCGAAAAAAAAGTGGAGAGCCAGCAGTTTTTGTCTGAATCAGCTGACAGAACCGATAGAGTAAAGGACATTTCCGGCAGGGAGACTAAAGCCGTTTACCCTGCGCAGCACTGGGGGTGTGAACACTGTAATGCAGACCTAATATGTGCAGCACAAGTTGCATTTCATAAGCAATGAAATATTTTTCTTCAATATACTTTGGAATAATAGTTGTAGGTGCATAAGGGAGAGTGCTAACTAGTCGATGCGGGGACAGAGAGCTCTGAAGCCGGGATGGAACAGCAGCAGCACCGCGCTGCAGCACCGGAGCATACATCTGGGGTCGGTTAATGCACATTAATTCAGTATCATATAGAGATAGAGATGGATAGATATATAAATGCGCATCCCCCTGCCTTTAAGTTCCAACCCAGGCTTTAAAGTGCATCCATGCTGTTTTACGTGCTGTCCTGCTGCAGATATGATAACAAAGTTTAGGCTTTCAGTCTGTGCTGAAGGAATCCCTACAGAATAAAAACAACGTTACGTCCCTACCAAAAAAATACGAACTAAGGTGAAGAAAAGGAGATAAAAACTTACTCACGTGAGGCTTTCTTACCGGCGTTTTTATCCCCCATGTCCCCTTTGGTGCGGAAGTTGAGTATACTGCCGACGTATCTATAGGCTGGAGGATGTGCTTGGAGCTTGTGCACGCTGGGTTCTTTGGGCAGAGCAGAGAGGGAGGCAAGTTGCTTGTTTCGAGTATTACAATTGTAAAATGAGCACCTCCTGGGACCCTCACTGAAACGCGCTATAGAGCCACACCGGGTGCAGTGCTTTTTAGTGAGCTGGTGATTACCCCTTTGCAAGACTTTCTGAGTGAGGTGGAGTGAGGGCTCAGGTGAAGAATGAGGTGTGTGTGTGTGTGTGTGTGTGTGTGTGTGTGTGTGTGTGTGTGTGTGTGCGTGTGCATGTGTGTGTGTTTTTCCCCAGGGGGGAGTGGATGCAGGGTGTGCATTGTGTTTTGATCTGGATGCAGGAGTGTACAGTTTTGTCAGGAGCTGTTCTGTCACTGTTGTACTCAAACACATACAGCAAAAACATGCCAGATTTAAAAATACTTTTCAACCAGCAGGTTTATAATATGCACGGATGAACAAGCTGACTAAACCGTTTTGATTGTTTTTATAGATAAACACATTCCACTATCTTTGAAAATGAGTTAAGTCACATAGCGATCTGAATAATTCAAAATCCATTGTGTGTTTTAGGCTTATCTTCCTTGACACGAATATGTCCAAATTCAACACCCTTTGTTATTTTTATGATATGTCAGTAAATCCTTGCAGTAAGCTTTCCCTTTTTAACCCTTAATTCTCCAGGTGTCAGTGTACTTTTTTAGCATTATTTCTTAATCTAACCATTTTTTGCTGACTTGACAATAAGCATTTCCCCCTGTCAGCCCACAGTGAAGATCAGCGTCCTCACACACCTGCTGACCACATGCTGTCACATGTTGCTTTTACCTTCTGCAAAGGCAGATGATATTTTGCTGAGAATCATCAATATTTAATGAATGAACAAAGGATCAATAATCGTGTCCTGAGCATCTGACTCTTTATTGTTCCTGTAATTTGATTATGCTGCAGTATAATTCTGACAGGTATTGTGTACTGTGTATTCATAGATAACACTGTGCATTCAGAAAGAACTGTTCTTTTGTAATTTATGCAAAAAGCTCTTCAGGAAGTTGCCCGTGTTAAGTATCAACTCAGTGTGAGATATACTGGATTTGGTAGTTTACTTCTCTCATATTTTATCAAGTGCCCCTCTTATCTTGTGATGTTTTTTAACCCCAAATACAAACAAACAAAAACATTTTGAAGTGTCTCTTAATCATGTAGAATGAGAGGTTGATGCTGTCACGCTGTCCTCTGTGGTATTTAGGTAAAATAAACACAAGGGCTTTGCATTGGTGGAGTTATCAGTGTCCTCTTCACACAGCTAAATAGTGTACCTCAGCTACGCACTGCTTCCCAAAGGAAGCCAAAATCGCAGAGTGACCACAGAGTTTCCAAATCTATGCAGGAAAAAACAGTAAACAAGTCACGGTGTGGTATTATCTAACGGGCCCATTGATCAGTGTCTTGGAAAGCTCACAGTCAGCATTCTGAGGGGATGGTATGATAACGGCTTGAGTTTCCTCTGATGGTATACAAAGACTGCTGTTGGTATAAGATGTTCTTAGCCTTTGGGATGAAATAGAAGCCTCAAGGCCAAATGACGTTCAGCATCATGCCTGATAAACAACACAAACACTGGAGCCGGATGTCACAGTTGCTTTATTATTCACTCTACTCATTACAATAACCTTACATCCATATTTATTATGCCAGAAAAATATGAAGTGTTTCCCATTATCACATGTTATGTAAAATGCAATATTCCTATAATACCAAGATGTCCCACTGCATCTTTTTACATATTCTAGAATGCAACTAGCATGCTTTTTTCCTCTATTTTGACCCAAAATGCAATCTTATGATAAAATAGTATATTTAGTATATTTAATATTTTCTTATTTGTATGCATACTACATGTAACAGTACGCACTTTGCAAGCCACATAAAATACTAGAGGAAAGAAAAAGTAGGCAATTTGAAACGCAGCCTAGTTGAAGTATGAATGAGTGTCCTCTACATGAATGACAAGTTGTTCTGATTTTAGACACTTCCTGTCACATGACCGAGGCCTTGCTACCCTGTTGCAAACGCAGACAAATCCTGGCTGGCGTCGGTTCACAGCAAATCGATGAAGGGATCGGAAAGAAGACACCTATGCTGCGAAAAAAATAAAATGCATCACATTGATCAGAACGCAACCTATTTGGTCCTTAAGATTCAGAGAGAGATACATGTGTTTCTGTTAGGGTTGTGTCGTTTCCTTAAGGTCTGCAGCGTAATACAACCCTTACCTAAATTAAATTCTACGGCCGCTTAAATATTTATGATACTCACCCTCTTTTGGTCCACTCTCCTAGCTTTCAGTTCCTCTTTATGGCCTACCTCGCCCTGTGTTCCCTCCTATCACTGTCATCCCTCCATTCCCTGCTCTGCTCTCTCCATCCCTCCTCCTCTTCCTCTCCTCCCACATCTCCCTGTCCTCCCACATATCCCTGTCCTCCCCTGCCCTAGACCTGCACCCGTAGGATATCATCTAACTTGGCAGTGTGTCCTTGGGTCTTTACAGGGGCAAAGGCATATTGCTCTCATTTCCTTGTGCACTGTATCTTTGCCTTGGAACCCAACGCTTGCCTGTATAACAACATCATTGTCTCATAGAAGTGTGATGGTATTAAAATGGCCCCTACAAGATGCATTGTCTGCCTCAGTTAAGATTAATTACCCATCTACTCGTAAACGTCTTTTATTCTCATCTATCTATTACGTCATTTTTCTGTGCAATGTTTTCTATAGCTAAAATAACCAGTAAGTCAAGTGCATGTATTACATTGGAGGGGAGCCCCAGTTACTCTGAAGACACTGCAGTGCAGCCATCTCCCTGTAAAGTCTACCTTCTTCGACTATTTCTGGAGTCACTGGCAAGCTTGTGAGGAGTTTGGAAAACTTGGCCAGATGCCAATAGCAACATAGTGCCATCAATACTACACTATATATTCTCTTTTTTTCATGAAGACACTGCCAAATGATTGTATTTTTATAATAATAAATAATTCATCATTATTTTATTATTTCGACATTCTTAAGAAAATGTGATATATTATCATATTTCTTTATAGTGCATTTACTCTTTTCTTCATCTTTGTCATCATATTCACCTCTTTGCTCAAAGCTTTAACATACATTTATTTCTACCTTTAATCCATCTTCAATGCAGGAACATGCATTTAGATCCTTTACTTGACCAGAAGTGTCAATACAATAATGAAAACATGTTTTAATGTAAGATCCTGAAACTAAAGCAGTTACATAGAATTCAGCCATCTTTAATGTTATTATTTAAAGTTTTACTTTTCCTACGTTGTCAAAATGTGTACTGTGAAAAAGGGTTAGGCAGAGTCAGCATATTTTGTTCTGGCTATGTCACAGGATGTCAAATACATGTTGTAGAGTAAAAAGTACAATATTTCCCTCTTGGTGAAAGTAAAAGATGGCAAGGGAAAGACACGTAGTGACTTTTTATTTATATAGGCACTTTTCAAGGCTCTCAAGGTCGCCATACAAGATGCACAAAACAGGAACACCAGCAGAAAAACAAGACAATATAATCAATAAGAACAGAGGATGTGTCATGTGATCAGGGTGGATATGCCAGTGTGAAGATCTATGTTTTGAGACGTGATTTGAAGATGGAGAGTGGTGGTCAGATGTCCGGTGGGATGGAACCAATTAATTCCCTCAGTATAATGTTCTTTCCAATACTGTGACTTCAGTGGCTACCCCCCCCCCTCCCCCTGCATCTTCCTAATCTGTTCTTTATTATGCCGCTAGAGGGAAGTGAGATGCTTTTTTTGGATAAACGACAAATGCTGTCGTGTCTGCACAACTCAGAGACCTTCATCTTCTGCTGCATTCAAGTTCTCTCGTCTATTATTTCAGATTCCACTTTTTTGGTCCAGTATACTTAACACTTCCTAGGAGTTTGACTGTTTGGTTTCCAGGAGCTCTGTCACATGTGAACGTCCTGCATTTAATAGCCCGCTTCAGTAAAAGTACAAAAGTATTGACATCAACTACTTGTTACGCGTAGTGGCCCATTTCAGAATCAAGAATTATGGATTAGGATTTTTAATGCAATAATGTTTTATCACAGCTGATAAAGGTGGAGTTAATTGGAATAACTTGTTATACTGCTGGATGTCATAACCTATAATAACATATAAATGTGTTTATTTATTAGTGGATTTTAGCTAATAATCAAAATCTATAAAGTAATTTCTAAATGCTGTGAAATAAATGTAGTGAAGTAAAAAGTACAAAGTAGCATCAAATAGAAATACTCAAGTAAATAACAAATATCTCAAAATTAGTACAATGGACTTCATTTAATTCCATTGATGCATACATAGCTGACATGTAGGGTATACAGTAGGCCTACTGTAGCTACAGTAGGCTACTACTCGCTTAGAGTTGAGAATATAATACTTACACAGCATTACAGTTCTGTTAAACAATTGGAGTAAATACAAGGAGATAACATTATATTGTTATTATATAAAACAACAGTTACTTTTTTCCAAACAATCCTAAAACGTATCTTATTACACCAAGAGCTATTTAGATGAACCCAGAAGTCTGAGCTTTTGGGCGAGTCCTTGAACGCAGCATTTATTCCAGTGGGACGGGCTTCCGGAAGAAGGTCATCACAAACATGGCGTGGAGAGGATGTGTATTAAAATGGTTAAAAACAGAGTTAATCAGATCCACCAACACGACTTTACGAAGCTCCAGGTGAGCAGTGCTATAACTCTACAGGCGCAGGGTTTGTAAAGAATAAAAATGGCGGGACCATTATGTGTGTTTGTGTCTCGAGCAGCAGATTACTTAACTGTCATTGTAAAGAGACCGAGGTGCAGAGAGCCGTGTGTTTCATTTGTTTACAGAGAAAGACAGACCGTCTGTGTCATTTGTTTCTGTCTGTCATATTCGGGGCTGATCAAGCAGCAAAATGCATACAACACTTTTTCTACTAACTTGTTGTTACCATTACAAATATAAAGCCTACTAAATAAAGATCTATGGTTTTGACCAATAGGCATAGTCCATGGTAAGTCAGGTAATTATGGCTATTTTCTAAGCCTGAGTGCTCAGTTATAATAGCTACAATTATAATTTTACAGGGCTATTGCTTTATTTAAATTATTAGAAGACAGAACATTTTGTCCAATTGACTAATATACTTTACCAATTGTTTTGCTAACCCTAACTTTTGTTCCTTACAAAAAGTCAAATATGCATTAATTACAGCTTCTCAGTCGCAGGGTTTGACTCTTTTTTTGTCTTATTGATTGTTAAGGAAATACATTTTAGTTTCATTTATTCATTTCAGGGCTGTCAAATAATGTCCCCTAACACAATAAGGGTTTTTTGTCTTTCAATGTATTTATTTAAGCTCTCTGTAAATACATTTTTAAAACTGTATCAACACTTTCTTTGCAGAGAGATCCCACACTACCAACAGAGGTACGGTTTCCGTCAGGAAGCCAAACGGCCGGATACAAAGAAAGGAAATGTTGTCCAAAAAACTAAAGTTTCTCCCTCGGAGGCTGGCACTCAATCTCTCCCACCTCCTCCCAAAGTCCCCCGGCCGTCACTCTTTAAACCGCTGATGTTCACAGTAGGGGTAGGTCTTCCAAATATACTAGAATTATAAAGGAACAGACAGTACTGGGGTTAGGGACGGTTTGGATGTGTTGGATGTTGTCTGACTCCGTGTCAGTTTACAGGCTGCTCATTTGGTGCCGCGGCTATCCTGCAATACGAGACCCTGAAGTCACGAGTCAGGACTGCACAAGATGAAGAAAAGTCCGAAAAATTCTCACAGGTGAGGTTTTAATGATGCACACTGCTGGTACAGTGGGGCAAAAAAGTATTTAGTCAGCCACCAATTGTGCAAGTTCTCCCACTTAAAAAGATGAGAGAGGCCTGTAATGTTCATCCTAGTAGTATACCTCAACTATGAGAGACAGAATGAGAAAAAAAAAATCCAGAAAATCACATTGTCTGATTTTTAAAGAATTTATTTGCAAATTATGGTGGAAAATAAGTATTTGGTCAAAAACAAAAGTTAATCTCAATACTTTGTTATATACCCTTTGTTGGCAATGACAGAGGTCACACGTTTTCTGTAAGTCTTCACAAGGTTTTCACACACTGTTGCTGGTATTTTGGCCCATTCCTCCATGCAGATCTCCTCTAGAGCAGTGATGTTTTGGGGCTGTCGCTGGGCAACACAGACTTTCAACTCCCTCCAAAGATTTTCTATGGGGTTGAGATCTGGACACTGGCTAGGCCACTCCAGGACCTTGAAATGCTTCTTACGAAGCCACTCCTTCGTTGCCCGGGCAGTGTGTTTGGGATCATTGTCATGCTGAAAGACCCAGCCACGTTTCATCTTCAATGCCCTTGTTGATGGAAGGAGGTTGTCACTCAAAATCTCATGATACATGGCCCCATTCATTCTTTCCTTTACACGGATCAGTCGTCCTGGTCCCTTTGCAGAAAAACAGCCCCAAAGCATGATGTTTCCACCCCCATGTTTCACAGTAGGTATGGTGTTCTTTGGATGCAACTCAGCATTCTTTCTCCTCCAAACACGTCTAGTTGAGTTTTTACCAAAAATTCTATTTTGGTTTCATCTGACCATATGACATTCTCCCAATCCTCTTCTGGATCATCTAAATGCTCTCTAGCAAACTTCAGACGGGCCTGGACATGTACTGGCTTAAGCAGGGGGCACGTCTGGCATTGCAGGATTTAAGTCCCTGGCGGCGTAGTGTGTTACTGATGGTAGCCTTTGTTACTTTGGTCCCAGCTCTCTGCAGGTCATTGACTAGGTCCCCCCGTGTGGTTCTGGGATTTTTGCACACCGTTCTTGTGATCATTTTGACCCCACGGGGTGAGATCTTGCGTGGAGCCCCAGATTGAGGGAGATTATCAGTGTCTTCCATTTTCTAATAATTGCTCCCACAGTTGATTTCTTCACACCAAGCTGCTTACCTATTGCAGATTCAGTCTTCCCAGCCTGGTGCAGGTCTACAATTTTGTTTCTGGTGTCCTTTGACAGCTCTTTGGTCTTGGCCATAGTGGAGTTTGGAGTGTGACTGTTTGAGGTTGTGGACAGATGTCTTTTATACTGATAACGAGTTCAAACGGGTGCCATTAATACAGTTAACGAGTGGAGGACAGAGGAGGCTCTTAAAGAAGAAGTTACAGGTCTGTGAGAGCCAGAAATCTTGTTTGTTTGTAGGTGACCAAATACTTATTTTACCGAGGAATTTACCAATTAATTCATTAAAAATCCTACAATGTGATTTCCTGGATTCTTTCCCCCCATTCTGTCTCTCATAGTTGAAGTGTACCTAGGATGAAAATTACAGGCCTCTCATCTTTTTAAGTGGGAGAACTTGCACAATTGGTGGCTGACTAAATACTTTTTTGCCCCACTGTATGTATATTATTTCCTAATAGGCTGCTCACAGCGACTGAGTTAACCTTTCTTATCTCATGGGGGGTCTCAGGATATGACGTACTGGCATGACTGGTGGAACAAGCTGTCAGGCTTCCAGCGGCAGCTCATCCTCCTCGTGTCCACGGTGGATGACTTCTGGAGCAGTCTCTCAGAGGGACAGAAGACTGTAACAGGTGACTCATGTTGCAGAGACAGATTCATTTAGACCCTGGGTTTATTCCGATGAAATGGCTAGCATCACCATCTTTACATGTGTTTCATAATCTTATATTTTAATAGTCAGGATCTTTCCTTATTTATTTTTTTCTAGGCATCATTGCACTGAATGCTGTAGTCCTGTGTTGCTGGCGGATCCCTGTGATGCAAAGAAGTATGGTTAAGTACTTCACGTCCACTCCAGCCGCCAGTGAGTATGCATGTTATACCCGTACTGGTAAAATGTAGAATTGACTTGCGATATGACAGTAAAGGCAATGCTTTTCTTGCATGTGGAAGATGTGCAGCTTTATTCGCTGGCCATGACTAGGTTCTCTGTTTTTGTCTATTTTCTTTTTCCCACCAGAAACACGGTGCCTGCCTATGGTCCTGTCCACCTTCAGCCACTACTCCATTTTCCATATGGCGGCCAACATGTATGTCCTGTGGACATTCTCATCAGAAATCGTCTCCATCTTAGGAAGGGAGCAGTTTCTTGCATTCTATTTATCGGCTGGTGAGTCAAATAAAGACATTGAATCCATCAAACCCAAATCCATTTTCATCCCTAGCCTAATCTAGTTAGGTTCACTTTCAATGTTTTAGGGCAGTGCAAGTCCTATATAACATCATTTTTAATACATTAAATTAAAAGAACACCATACTGTATCAGGGTGTCCGAGGGGTCTTAAAAAGTATTACAAGTTGATCAATTTAGTGAAAATTAAGGCTATTAAAAAGTATTAAACGGCATCTTCCAAGGTATTACATGTTGTAGCTTGTTTTCAATAAGTATATAAATTGTCCAAAGAGGTTGTATTCTACAGTCTGCCTGAATGTAATCATTGCGTAGGTGTGTAGTGTGATTCTGTGTAGTTTATTTATGGCATCCCGTTGGATTTGACGTCATCTGAACAGGACATCGCACGCTCACTGTTTGATAGCGCGCGAAGGTCCGTTTACGCCGGTTGTTAAACAACATCGTTATGGGGAAATGCAAGTTTGCGTCCAAATGGTTGGAAGATAAGGAGGAAGGACAATCAATACTGTATATAGTAAATGTGAGGTAAAGTGTGTCGCCAATGTAACCGGTTCAAACTCAAAGTGGCGATGAGGTCTTAAAATGTATGGAAAGGGTCTTTAAAAAGGTCTTAAAAGGTATTACATTTGACTTCAGGATTCCTGCATATACCCTGTGTATAGATATCACATTTACTTTTTAGCTGAATTACTAAATATTATTAGATTTGTGTATTGGAACCAGTTGGTAAACGGTCAGTTCGACAAAAAAAAAAAAGGGAAATTAAAGTTTTAATGTTTTTTGGGGAAAAGTGACATCTCAAGTTGAATGTGTATTTTCAGGTGTGATTTCCAATATGGTCAGCTACACATGTAAAACTGCAACTAGAAGTCTGCATCCATCATTAGGAGCGGTAAGATATCTGTTAAAATCATCATACACCTCAACAAAAAAAGATGAACAATAAGCCTTATCTTTTTTCTGTATTTTCTTGTCTCCATAGTCAGGTGCTGTGATGGCAGTACTGGCTGCAGTCTGCGCGAATGTGCCAGAGGCCAAACTAGGAATAATCCTCCTCCCCATGTTGACTTTCACTGCAGGAAACGTAAGTGAAACATGTTCATATGCACTGCATCGTCTTTTATGTAGATACACACCTCTAAAGCTTAATCTGAATAAAAAATAGTTTGGTAATTCATGCATTTAATAGTGAGTTTGTCTTTCTGCTGTAGGAAAGAGATGTTAATCTGTGCATGACACAACAAAAACAGACAAAGTGCAGTGTGTGTGAGTTATCATGTCTGAATGCATGGTTTACAGACAGTTGTCGTTGAGTTTAGTCAGTCCCAGTGTGTTATTTTGGGTTCCTGTCATTGGTCTGCCTTTAGGCTCTGAAAGCGCTGATCGCCATGGATACAGCAGGGCTCGTCCTGGGATGGCGGATGTTTGACCACGCAGCTCACCTTGGTGGAGCCCTCTTTGGAGTGTGAGTGGAAACAGATTGAAAACTCCATAGATTATGTATAAATAATGTTTGGTAGTATCCTGTCCTGCAGTGAGTACATTTGAACTGTACCCCTATATCTTCTCCTGCAGATGGTATGTGGCATACGGTCACAAACTGATCTGGAGGAAGCGAGAGCCTCTGGTGAAGCTGTGGCATGAAGCACGTTCTCCAGGTGCCGGTGGATCCAGGTCAGGAGGAGGGCCTGGGGTCAGTGGTGGACCTGGACCAAAATGAGACTCTGCAAGACCTGTTCCTTTTTTTTTTAAACTGGAGTCCACAGTTACCCAAGGATATGCAAAGACACTTTTATCAACAAGAGAGTCGGATGTTATTGTGTGTTATTTACACATAGATTGTATTCAAGGTTAGTAATGAGCATAAGGTTATTTAATGCAGTGTTTCTCAAACTTTTTCATACCAAGGACCACTTAACCAATAAAAAAACACTCGCGGACCACCTAACTCCACAAATATCCAAAAACACATCGTTTTTTTTTAGAGATCGCCTGAAAATGGTACAAACAAGTGGCCACATGTGTGATGAAGGTGTTTATCTGGGCTATATCATGCAATCGAAAGTGAAACTTAAGCTCGCTCCATTGCGGAGATATTCCCACGAGAGTGCGAAAAACTTTAATTAATTAATTAATTTAAAATGTGAAATTGTACCAATATACTCACGGACCACTAGGGGGCGCTCACGGACCACCAGTGGTCCGCGGACCACACTTTAAGAAGCACTGATTTAATGGTATTCAGAGATCGGGAATGTGAACAGGTGACACTCCAGATGTTTACTGTGTGGACTGATAACATCTGTTGCCTTGGAGCTACAAATGGAAAATATCATCCCTCTACCTCTTAATCTTCAGCCTTCAAGTCAGTTTTTTTTTTTACTGTCCCTATTATTGAAAGCAATTGTATAAAACTGGACAGAAACTGTGTGCGTGCGATAGTGAATAAATCAATTGCTGAAATTATTTTAATATATGTAGAGTCCTGTGGGCTGGCCTTATGTCGCTATTAAAACAGGATGACAATCAAAGTTGATAATGCATTTTATTTATTTTTTAATAAGAGAAGATTAGTCTGCATTGATATAATTCCTGACAAGGGAACTATTTCTACACTTTGGTGAAAAAGCCGTGAAGTAGCGATTTATGTTTATTTCAGAAATGAGATGCTACTGTTCAGCCCGTTTCCAGAAAAGCTCTTCTCCTAAGAACTACTTAGTATCTCCTATTAACTTATTCATCTACAACTTCTGTTTAGAGAAAAACAATTGGATTTATTTAACAGAGTCACATGATATGTGCACACATTGCTTTTTCAAAATTCATTGTCAATGCATGCATAGTACTGTACATAAAGATTAAGTTAGGATGTACGAAATACCTGCAGTTATTCTAGTTCATTCACAAATTCACACTATGGCTGGGTCTATTTTTGCCAGGAAATTACAAAATAACGACATCTTCTTTAAATGGGAAGGGTGTGTACATACATAAATGCAGTAAAACCAAAACATTTGAACTAGACGTCCTCAGAGCTGTAAATCATGGTTACAAACAAGGCAATTTGTCTGCAGATGTAAGACTGACACCTGCTGGCTGTAAAATAACTGCACTACAATCCACTGAGAGAGGTGTTCATACTGAAGGAAAGGCAGCTTTGGTAACAGCATACAGATTACCTTATCACATAAGGACGTTTCATCAGACTGGGCCATGAGTAGAACATTCAGATTGCCCGAAATCCATGATTGTCCTGCAGGTGCAAGGGAGAGACTACCGGTAATTAGAAATGCAAACAAGCCCAAATATTCTCATGAGGACCATTTTTTGCTGTATTTCACCCTCTTCTGAATCATGCATTCAAATCAAAAGATTTTGTCTCTTAAACTTAAATTAGAGTTTTCTAGATGTGCAGGGATCATAAGAGTCAAACTTACGACTATTACTTGAGTTGATCTTCTTTCAATCCAAAACAACCAGCAGTGACGCGGCTCCTCAACCTCTACTCTTGTGATTGGCATAGCTGGGAAATCCAAACTGGGAGACCATCAGGTTGGAGAAGCAGAGGGGCATGAAGCCATAGATCTGCGTCAGCCTGTTGAGACAGAAGGATCTCTGCAGAAGGTGTTCGGGGCGATGCCACATGCCCTGGTACCCGCTGCGGGCGTCCTTTTCCAGGTTCCGTAGGTCCACAGGTTTGACAAAGACCCCAGAGGGTTTGTTAACGCTGCCTGTGGAGTGTTTCCTCAAATACAGCGCTACAGCAAAGTTCATGGCGATGTCGTCACAGTTCTGTGTTTCATCTACCAGCGCATGCACTGCTGGAGGCTGGTCCTGGAAGAGCTGCAGGTAGCGACGGTGGAAGAAGGCAGCACCAACTAAAACCATGGAGTATCTGCAGTGAGGGGATCAAGATAACCATATTAAAAAAGCGCCTTCCACATCATAGTAAGATTAACCAAACCAGCAGCTAATATTATGCATTTTGGGAAGCTTGAAAAACTATGATAAGTAGGAAAAAGCACAACTTACTTGTCACCTCCACCTGTTTCTGGGTCCTGCAGTTCAAAGCTGCCGTAGCTGTACACTCCTCCTGGTGTGGAGACATGTTTCCGTGGGACAAACCCAACAATCTGGTCTGGAAATTGCTGCAGATTAGAACCAAAGACAAAACCGTTAATGCTGTACCTGCTAATGCCACAACCATTGTGTAAGATGCAGTACCAGATAATGCCGATGCATTTTAATGTACATAATCAATTATCAAATTAACCCAAATGTAGAGTGTATTACCTTCCAGACAGAGAAAGCGAAACTGATGTCAGGAACGCTGACCAGGGTGTCGTCATCCAGCATCAGAACAGCTAGGGATAAGAGAAAAAACTAAACAAACAACTCTGACATTTTTTTTTAAAAAGGCACAGAATTATAGTACAACTACCACTTAACATAAACAATATGCAAGCTGGAAAATATACTCACCATCAGTTTCAATCTCAGGGAATGGTTGTAGTCTATTGCGCATTTGATTGATGGTCTGCTCCTTGAAGAGCACAGGGACCGGATGGGGCCCCAAAGAGTTCCATAGCTTTAGGGGTGTCTGCTCCCCAATGTTGTTCCAGACTATAATAATCTTCTGAAGATGAGGCACTGCCTGGTAATGGTTGAGGAGTTTGAGCAAAATGTCTGTGCGGTTGTAAGTTTGGATGATGATGGTGAACCTCTGCTCGTCCTCTGTGCTGTCGCCATGGCGGCCCTGTGCAGGATCCTCCTTTTGTGATGTTGCTCTGCGTAGCACTCCCAGGAAGCCAACGCCTCTTTGGTCCTCCGCAGGTGGCAGCAGAGCGGTCAGGGAGGCACCAACCAGGAGAACCAGCAGGATGGGACAAACCAAGTAGGCTCGACGTAGCCCCATGCAGCATCTGAGGACCCTGCATCAGAAAGGAAGGGCATCCCATTACAGTTATATCCAGGTTTGGTTCACACTGAGACTTCACACTATAGATACTATCGGGCATTCATTTGTATACATGTATCACAATAAAAGGCAACAACAGAGAAAAGCAATGCCACATTTTGCATGCTCTATTACAAATATAAATATTACAAGTCTCAAATATTAACACAACATTGAAAAAGGCTGGTCTCTGAATAAATACATAAACCGTTCAATCTAATAAGTAGACAGATATTGTAAGTTTCTACTAAATGATACTAAAAATGCTGCTTCTGTTTAGGATGTCCAAGAACATTAGCATTTCAAATAGACTATGAGTAACACACGAGACAGGGATGCTTGTATTTATCTCTAATGCAACTGCAACTTATTTTTGTGGAATCACTTTTTCACTGGGTTTATCAAATGGACTTCATGAGGCGTTCAGAAAACACTGGAACGTTCAGAAGTAACTAAATGTCCATAGCTTGGTAAACATTGTCGTCAGTAAAGTGAAAACGGTAGTTTTCTTTTCTTTTAGTGAGTCCAAGAATAGTTTGTCAAGAGTGCTCAAGAACCGCTGCACATAGGGAATTTGTTCTGTTAGCAAGATTGAAATTATTGTTTACCAAACAATGTCTTGTATGATGAAACCAGTTTCATGTTTCACATACAGTATGCCAGTATTATTTCTGTGAGTTTAGTTTCCCGTACTACCACATGGAAGAGCTATTAAATGGCATCATAGATAGTAATATCACATGTATTCCCATAACTCAAACTCACCTCATTTTGTTGGCAAAACCCAGAGCGTTCGCTTTACATGGTCGCCATGTTGACTGACTCTGACCAAAGAGCCTGAAAGAAGAGAGCTGTGTCATTAGCGCTACGGAGCCTGTGTGGGGTATCACAGCTCAGGAAATGAACCGCTGTATTGTTAGAAAACCTGAACAATCGCCAATTTACTGAGCCCTTTAATTCAGTCTTTTTGTGTACACTCCATACGTTAATGACATGTACATGAGTTTTCATTCACGTGGGCATATTTAGTATTTATTTTTAACTGACGCCATCTTTGTTCTGCTAAATCAAGGCATTACCCATAGGCGTGAATGTAATGTGATTGGATTTCCCGTTGGAGGAACATCTCCCCAGCTACAGAGATAGATACTATCGCCATTGGTTTGAAATGTGTACTCTGATTTGGAAAGAACCGAAAACACTTTAGGTAAAACTTCACAAAACCAGAAACTTGCAAATTCCTACAGCTTCCGACAAAGACTGTTTTAAATACATGATAATAAGGCTTAGTCTCGTATGTGTTACGTTGATGGAACGTTTGTAACGGGTTGGTTGTAATGGATAGTATTACATAGGCTACAGATTTTACTAGGTGAGCAAAGAATAACACTTCTTCTGTTATTCAGGTTGCTCAACACTGCACAGAGGAACATGACTCTTGCAGCACACCTGAGGTTTCCTAAAGTCCCACTTTCCAACGGTCTGCAGATTCCAATACTTGGACTGGGTAAGTTGGACTTTAGTTAATAACTGACCTGTCACATATACTCTAATGCAAATACAAAACACTACAATACATGCTTTTATACTTTATACCTTTTTGCTTTATTCACTATTATTATTATTATTATTAGTTTCAATATGCCATTCTGGGAACAAACTAATGTTAAAAAATGACAACCATTCCAACACACAGAGCAACTTTTGTCTTTATATGCTAGAAACAATACAAATTCTTTCTTTATTTATTTTCTAAACAAATACATATTTAGTATACCTGCAATTACAATATTCTGAATAAAGAGTTATTGTTCATATAGTGCTTTGTCAATACTGTTTCTGGTTATACTCAGCCCTCCCAGCAAAGACAACAATTAAATGTTTTAAAATCTATTCAAAACATTCAATTGAACTGAGCTGACATTTTTTTGGGTATAGCTGCCTATATTTGGTATTTTTTCTCTGTTTTCACCAGGCACATCACATGATGGCGGTTTCTCTCATGATGCCATTGTGTATGCACTCACTGAGTGTGGCGTGCGCCATATTGACACAGCAAAACGCTACGGCTGCGAGGAGAAACTGGGTAAGGCTATCATAGAAAGTGGAATACCACGAAGTGATCTGTGGGTCACCAATAAACTGTGGCCAGGGGACTACGGATACAAAGCTGCAAAGAAGGCCTGCCTTGACTCCTGCTCACAGATGCGGTTGCATTATTTCGGTATGTTTGTGATTGATTAAGAGATTTTAATCAGAAAATAAAGTTTTCTATGTTATCATTGCAATACCACCCATTTTCTTTTATTAACCTGTTATGGGAGATGTACTTTTTCAAAGAATAATTGTTATTCGAGAGCCAAGAATTCAATAATTGTGAATTCTTTGCTCCATATTTTCATGGCATTTTTCATTCAACAACGTATGCAATCTGTTTTCTCTCTTCTCTAATTACCTTCCCCCTTTTTCAGATCTGTACCTGATGCACTGGCCAGAGTCATTGCAGTCATGTAATTGCTCAAATAGGGAGATGAGAGCTGAGACTTGGAGAGCTCTGGAGGAACTTTATAAAGAAGGTACAGAGCATGGAAGATCATGTCTGAAAAAGTATATGTAATGAGTGACTTCAGCAAGCAGGATTGTTATGAAGTATCCCTGTGTGTCACTATAGGGGTTTGCCGTGCTATTGGAGTGAGCAACTTTCAAGTCCACCACCTGGAAGAATTAAAGGAAGACTGTAGTGTTGTGCCACATGTTAACCAGGTAGGTTTTTTTCTCCTGAAAAACCTAAATAAGATTACGGAAAAAAGCCCATGGAGGCCTTCAGCTCAGGGGAGATCATTCCTCTTTCCCACATCAATAACTTTCAAATATTCATGTACAAGACGGTTTTAAATACATGTGTTTACCAACAGCGAAAGTGATGTAGTTTCAAATGTAAACTTGCTTATGATTCATCCTTAAAATGGTATGACCCAACAGGTGGAGTATCATCCTTTCCAGCAGTCCAATCAGCTGATGGGTTACTGTCGTCGGGAGGGAATTGTGTTTGAAGGCTACTCTCCTTTGGCTAAGGGACAAGTCCTCAGAAACCCAACTGTTCTCCAGATAGCAGAAAAATATGGACACACCCCCGCTCAGATCTGCATCTGCTGGAGTATTCAGGTTGTCATGATGTTTAGATATCGCCTGCCAGGAGTTAAACTGGCCTAACACCTATGTCTCTAATTGTTTTATCTCCTTCATCTTTAGAATGGAGTTGTTACAATACCCAAATCCACCAAAAAGAAGAGAATTCGAGAAAACTGTCAAGTGAGTTGACAATGCTTTACAGAATCGTTTGCTTTATAGTAGAACTTAAGATAATAAAGAAAACGTAAGAATTTAAGAAAGGTTAAGGACGATTAATTATATTTTTGATGGACCAATCAAGCAGCCACAAACACATTAAGAAAATTGCAAAAGTTTAACACAAAAAATAAAGAAAAAAGTATGTGTTAGTAGTATTGTACTTTGTGCTGCTTCTTTACAAAATATCCTCTGATGTCCTGAGATAACTAAAAATATGCATCTTAAAAACTGCCATAACATGATATATTAACAAACATTTAAATCTACTATTCAACTTCAGGCCTGAGCATAACTATCAAATATGTATTGTTTCAGAATTGTACCCACTCCATGATTTTCTCTTGGAAAATGACATGACATTAGAGAACATTAGTTAGAGATGGTACTGCCCCACTGCCTGCTCTCCTGAGCAGCAGATGATCCTAATAAATGTCAATAGGTTGATAAAACTATTATCGTGAAATGTACTGACAGTTACCGATTGTAGGTCTCTCTCAGGAGAGCAGGCAGTGGGGCAGTCCCAACTCTTAACTAATGTTCACTAATTCCTGTTACCTCTTTCTCTTCCTCTCCTCGCTCACACTCAGGTGTTCGGGTTCCAGCTGGAGGAGTCAGACATGGCTGCTTTGGGAAGCCTGCATGATGGAAGACATGTGACGTGGGATTCTACACACGTAGAGTAACAAATGTTAGAACATTTAAAAAGAAAAGTGAGTTTGTATTTTTTGCTGAAAGAAGGGAGTTCTTCTCCTGTGGCATACTAGCTTTGTAATTGTAACATATTGAATGGGATATGTGTACAATTAACTAATATCTCTGGGATAACGCCAATATGTTATCCCAGAGATATTAGTTAATTGTACACTGAAGCTTTGTACATTCCGTGTCATTTGCATATTTTACCATTTCTTAAAATGGCAAACTCTTCGACTTTTACTTCATATTTTTATTGTATTTTCTCTTATCTATATGTATTCCTTGTGTCCATTTTAAGTATTTTTTTCTGCTGTTCTATTTAGATTTCTTGATATTTGCAATCCTTGCTTTTTTTTTTATTTGACTGTTTTGCACCCATTCACCTAAGCAAATGTCTTGTATTTAAACAACTTAAAAAAAACGAATTGACAATATAGATTGAGTCCAAAAAAAATCAAGAGTATAAAAATAGTCCTTACTTTTCTAGACTTTCAGTAATTTTTCAGACCATACTCAACTAATGGCTATCCGTTTGTAAACAAACAAACACAAATGTCAACATGATTGTAACATTCTGTTTATGCTTTTATGTTGTAAAAGATAGGAACTATTTGAAGACTGTAGTTTATGCAGTAAAAATCAAATAACACCAAACCCAGTGTAAATGAACAGCGTTTTTATTTAAGCTGCAAAACTAAAACAGTTATTCTGTTGTTTATTTTGTAGGAAAAAAAAGAATTCTTAGAAAAAAGAATAGGGGCAAAAGTCAAGATTCTATTATTTTGCAATACTCTTATATTTTTTCCATATTCATCCAGACATAGAAATTACAAAATAAAACCCAATTGTTCATACTTTTCCATCAGTTTCATACTGCATAGAAACTGACAGCTGGAGTTGCTCTTTGTTAAAAATAAAAACAATGACAAAAACATTCAGAGTTAGCAATATCATTTAATCTTTCCCCTCAGCTTAGAATCACTGTTGTACATAAGTTACACTTTGTTTTCTCAATTTCACAGGTTCATTTTTTTCTCTCTTCAAACTTCCAGTTTGACCTCCCTCTCGTATCAAACGAAAAAAAAAGCAGATTGTATTATACAAAAATGCAAACCAATTTTCACACAGTGAATTCTCTTACAAAGTCATAAAATGGCGTAATAATGGCTACATCCACATTGGAGGAAGATAATTCTAGACATTCCTTAATGGAGTATAATATACATATAAAAACTTTTTTCTTGCTGAAATCAAACCTGTACCTTAATTTAAGAGATATTTTACAAGGGAGTAATCATATAAAATAGCCATTTGCGAATTTCCCCAGAAAGTTAGGGAATAAAATGTGAGCCTCGAACAGCAGTAACAGAGTTCAGTGGTCAGGGTGGGAGTGGAGGGGTTAATTGGTTGTGTCAATGAGGGGTCGATGCAGCAGTTCCACTCGGAAACAAAAACACACAGGAGACTGAAATGAACATCTTTGCTATTTTCTCTGTCGTAAACCACCCCATGCGTCTTTGTATGGCAGTTCTGATAAGCTAAAGGCGTTTTAGGCTCATTCAGACCTGCAGGGACAATCAGATAGAATCAGCATTGTGATCTTTTTGGTTGACTTGCACTCAGAGAAAGTGAGAAATGTCATTAAATGAATACCATGTGTTGCCAATTCATGGCATTTTAACAGCACAATTAAGCTGGTGGGCCAATATATTGTAAATACTTGTCAAATAAGAACACTATTGTGTGAATGTCACTCTTAGCTGTTGACTACACATCAGGTCCATGATGCATCAAAGACTGTAAGACTTGCAGGTCAGTAAATTCACTCAACTATTGCAGAAACAAAAAAACAAGAGAAAGAGAAAAGAACTACAAACCGAGCTAGGTCAACAACATTTCCTTAAAAAATAATAAAAAACACTTTCTTCAAATCTTACGATTTGCATTATTTGCATGTTGCTGTTTTACAAGACATTTTCAAAAGGGAGGGGGGGGGTCTAATAGAGTCCCTCTGTACGACTCTAAATCATGCCAATTTATTGTTAATCAGTATTTTTGCGATGACCTCTTGCTCCTAAAGCAGCTAAAGAGCATAGCAAGAGGATTTAAGGCCAACCTGTCATCAGGGATTCCTGAATATCCTCTTGGGGGTAGGGGTGGGAATAAAACCCCAACACTTTGCTAATACCTCAAAACTATCACCCAGTACAGCACACTTTGAGGGGAGAAAAAACTTAAGGGTACATTTTCTACAAGTCATTCTAGCACACACAAAACGTCTCATTTTCCAAAGTTACAGAATGTTGTCTTCTTCGGAAGCATAGTCTATAAAGAACATCTTTGTTTGAACACAAAAGATTAAGTGAACACACATCAATGCGCACAGAAGTCCTTCGTCTGGGAAAGGATAAAGTCTGTGTTGGCAACCAGTGGACAGAAAACAAATCAAACAACAAAAATAAACAACAACATTTTGCTGATTCTAAGTAGAGATCATTTAATATAAATGCTGAGCGAGTAAAATAAGAGGTGGCACATTAATAGTGCTTTAGTATATTAATGTATGTATACATACTCATATGTATAAGTGAGCTGTGTACCTAAACAATAAATGTAGCAAGGAGCAGCCAGAGGCTTGAAGTGTGGTAGGAAATTAAAAAAAGAAAAACCCAAACATCCATTATCGTGGCGCTGACAAATTGGAAGAGATGCCCATCAAACAGTTCAGATGAGACACAAAAAATGTGTCTTTCTTATTTTGACTCATCAGTTATCAGGGGATTTGTCAAACTGTTACTTTGTACCCCTCGTCTGACCGAGACGAAGGCCCAACGTTAAGCTTAAATGACTTGACCCAGAGCGTCTCCTCTATCCTTCAACCGTTCAAACACAAGGACTCACTCGCTCTCAGCAGAGCTGTAAAACTGTAGCCAACCATGCTAATTGTTTACAAAAAGGCAAAGAGCTCAATGTGGAGCATCAGCAGTAAACAGTTTACATGATGGAGGAAGAGCTAGAATCGTGGTAATGGTGGTGATGTTGACATTAGGTGTAAAGAGGACAATTGAATCTTGTAATACTCAGCAATAAAGGTGCTGGATTTATACTCAACGGGTTATAAATTAACATATTAAATCGACCAACTGCTTAATATTTGGAAATCTATCTTTGAAAGTTGGTTTTGTTTACCTCTCAGTAACCAACAGTCATATTCTCAGCTGTTTACATGATTTGAAATGTACTGTTTAGCTCATAATGACAGTTACAGGGTGCAAACCATAACATCTGGGTTTCTACAACTTCATGACGACACGCGTTCAGCTAAGCTCTAAAAAGCCTTCACGAGGTAAGCCACACCCCAAATCGTAACAACGTAAAGCATGAAAAAAGGAAACAACATTTAACAAAAAACACAAGGGAAGGCAACTTCATAGAAGTTAGGAGAACAAATGACAAGATAATCCCAATGGGGAGGCCTTTTGTGTGGCCAGACAAGAAGCTCTGAGGAGGGAAATCCTTATTTAGCCTGCGTTATAAAAGACCAACATTCACCTGATGCCTGAGGAAGACAGATGTACTCTCTCTCAAGTCTGATCATGTGCATTCACCCAAAAAAGACCTACATATTTGAGCATGCTGTGAAAAATCTCATGGCATAAATCAGCTGGGAGCTCAGGCATTGCAACCGAACCACATCAGGTCACACCACGACCAAGAGAAGCACATAATAGATTCCCTTATAGAAAACATGTGGAAAGCTGATTATCAAAAAGACTTGCTGCAATCCTTAAAACAGAATGCTTCAATTAAATATATTATATACGGCTCTCAAGTATGAAACAGACATGTGTTCATAAAATGCACTAATAAAATCATACTTCTTGTGGCAGGTGAGGACGTGCATGTGAAGGTAGTTCCTGTCACACCTTGCTGAGTATTGGTGGAACGTTATACTGTGTTTTCCTCCTCAGACCATCTACATCTGGACAACCACTTTTTTCTTTTTACGATGATGGGGTTGAGTACCAAGTGACACACTTCTGCCGTTTCCTACAATACCTTCATATATCGTCAGATTACAGAGAAGTTTCTCAGAGTGCTTGGTAATCTGCTCCTTGTTATCCAACCCTTCGTCTACATGTAAGCTAAACCAACAATCTTATCTAGGGAGGATCCATCAAATACATGGATATGTTTTGTGTTTGTTAAGGATTGAATAGGCCTATCTTTTTAGAATGTAATACCGATACCACTGTCAACATCACCACCAATTTCTCTTCCTGGTATATATTTTGTGAGCCTTGTTAATCTATTATCCCAGTACAAACTAAAAAAAATTAACACACAAGAAATGTTATCATATGCTCTGGTTTCCAGGCAAGGAAAGTCATTAAAAAAAGCTCATTCACAGAACAAAAAGAAAGAAAATTCATATCACGGCAGATACTGCTCATCTTCTAAATAGAATGGGTGTATGTGTGCCTGTGCATGCTTTTCAATTGAGCATCTTGAGTGTGTGTGTGTGTGTGTGTGTGTGTGTGTGTGTGTGTGTGTGTGTGTGTGTGTGTGTGTGTGTGTGTGTGTGTACTGCCTAAGAGCAGGAATGGACGACGCCATTCTTCTGCATCTCTGAACCAGTGGCACCTGGATCAGAGCACAGGCCCATCGCAGACGTCTTATTGGTCAGTGACAGCATGGACCCGCCCACGGCACTGTCCTGCAGACTGCTAGAGCCGTTTGACACCTCGCTGAATTAAAGGAGGACAAAAGGAGGTCAGGTTAATGAAACCACAATCAGGGAATATACACAATGTTATGTTCAAGTGCGTGTTAACTCACCCAAGAGCCATGGAGATTTCTTCCAGCTGAGTCTTGTGATCTTGTTGTCCATTCTCTGAGGGTTTCATCTTGTACTGCTGCACATCGTGGGCGACTTGGTTTTCCTGGTTTGGACATTGATAAAATATGCTTAGTTTCTGGTAAAAAAAACCCTGTTCTTTTCTTATCATTCTTCTGCAAGTGTTCCGTTTGTGACAAAATATTTGATCCAGCTGAACTCTATTTTGTCTCCATCCGTGGCCCATACCACAACAACTAAATGTGTCCTGGTGCCAATATGAGTTGTATATTGCAACAAAGATTCCTCATGGAGAAGCAGTTGGGATGCTTAAATAGTGGTTCATGTGTACTAGGGATGTAACGATATACCGAATATCGCAGGTAAATAAACGTCCCAATACCGTCGTGAGACTGACTTATTTAAAAAATATATATATTATTTTTTTTTTTGTTTTAAACCTTTATTTAACCATCGATGATCATCGATCTCTTTTTCAAGAGAGACCTGTCCAACATGGCAGCAAGTAGGTTACAAACATAAACAACAGAACACAAAAGGACATCGTATTTACAGGGCTACATTTACACACCTAGAGACATTGACAAGTACCAACAGTATGTTTATATCTCTGTCAATAAGCCTCACCTTCTTGGCAAAAACTGTATTGTTTTTGAAGTGGTGGAGAGACAATGCACAGTTTGACCCACTAGGGCTGTGCAATTAATCGTATTTTAATCGCGATTACGATTATGGCTTGCGACGATTATGAAAACAGCATAATTGACAAAATAAGATTATTTAGCTGGGTGCGCTTTCGCCGCTCCCTAAAAACCCACTCGGCCACGTGGGAGTGACATGTGTTGTGAGTGTTCAGCGCAAGCGAAGATGTCAGAACAAGAGCAGCAACTAGTTAAAAAGAAGGGTCGCGGGGAGATTCCCAGTCGATCGCGAGATGTGTCTAAAAATAGAACAACAATATTCTGTTTTATCGTTAATGTCCTGTAACATAATGTTTCCGTGCCAGAATAAGGCACTTGAACGCATCAAAGCTTTGTGATTGGCCGGCCTCACCCCATGTGTCCGGGCGTGGCTGGTGAGCAGTGCACTAGTTCGCTGACGTTGTCCGTGTCAACAGCATGGATGGTCAACAGGAGTGACAGTCCGCACACACACAAGACCGCAATTATGGCAGAACCAAAAAAGCCCAGCAACATATATCATTTTCACTCCAAGTGGGAGGATCATTATTTTTGTATCTATTCCAATTCAAAGTCCATCCGTCTCATCTGCAATGCGAGCGTGGCTTTATCGAAGAAGGGTAATTTAGGAGCGGCATTTCAAAACAGTGCACAAACGCTACGAGACGGAATTCCCTCCTAATTCTGCCCTACGCTCCAAAAGGGGAGGGGCCTGAAAGGACAGCTAAATGCACAGCAGTCCATTTTCACCAGGCCCAACAAGAGCAAGGCTGCTACCAGAGCATGTTATCGTGTCAGTCACGTTCTTGCGAAACACATGAAGTCTTTCAAAGACGGCGAAGTTGTGAAAGAAGCTTTCCTGAAGGCTGCGACGCGCTTTTGTGGGACAGTAAAAATAACAGCAGCATTTCAACAGGTTTTTGATATAATAAAAACTCAATTTAGATACCGTTATTAATCTGCTGTAAGTTTTAGTTTGTTTGAATTTATTCATGATAATTATTGTACAAAATGGTATAAGAATGCAAACATTAAGATCTGTTCTGTTTAAATTGATTATAGTCTATTATCAGTTCAGAAACTAGTGTTGCTTGCATCCTATTTTAAAGGCATTTCTTTTTATACTCTAATAAAATGCAACAAAAAATGAGTTTGATTTTATTAATGTTGTCTTTTTTATTGCACTGTTGCAGCAGATTACTGTGTAGCTTCAGATCTGAGTTGTCTTATTAGTAAGCCTAATTTATACTTTTGTAGCAACACTATTTTTATATAATGGCAAAGAAAGGGTTCAGAGTCTTTTCTTTTTTTCCTGTGTCATATGTGGCAGCACTGCCACAAGTTCCTCTTCAGAGAGGGTCTTCAGTACAGGTGGCAATATTGTCACCTGCCTGCGCTCATCTCTGAAACTAGACCATGTAAACAGCCTGGTATTTCTTGCAAAAAATCTTTAAGAGATGACATGAGCAGCCCTACCAGCATTTGCCATGGTGGCCAAAACATTTTTATTTGGTCTTAAATTGTAGTTCAACATTTATTTCCTGTTACTTCTGGACCATGACGGTTGGCCAGCCTTCAACGTTTAACTGAGTGGAATATGTTGAATATGTTTTACCAAAATGTTGGCTATATGTTAAGGAGTTTTCAGTAGGTTGTGACAGTGCACTGCAACATGTTTGATTTCATTTATTTTGGTCTAATTTATTTTTATTTATCATATTAATATATGTTTAGTATGGTTTTGGAAGTGCGCTCCAACACATTTATTGATCTTGTTTATTGGTAACATATTATTTGTTTTAAAGTTCAATAAATGGTCAATGAATAATCGTCAAAATAATCGTGATATCAATTATTGACCAAATAATCGTGATTATGATTTTTGCCATAATCGCACAGCCCTATGACCCACTGCTGTCACCCATGGCCAAAGCATATCTCTCCGTCCCACTGAGGTGGCATTAGACTTTTTCACAGGATCGTAAAAAAAATCGCTGCGGGGAAACGTTGGCGCTGTTCCGAGTTTGTTCTAATCTGTCAAAATGACAGACTGCTTTCAGATTTTTCCGTCATTGATAAATAAAATATTCGGTTAACGCGACCACTGCTGTCCCAGCAACATCAGTACCAAGCGAGAGAGTTTTTTCCAGAGCAGGGGATATTGTAAATGCCCAAACATCCCAGCTTATAAATACCTGGAAATGTGGACATTCTCATATTCCTAAAAACCTGTCTGATGATGCTGAGTGAGGGACAATTCAATTAATTCCAACAGCCCCCCCCCCCCCCCCCCCCTACCATGGCCATCTCACGGGTCCTCTTGCCGATCTCTCTCTCCACCTGGTGGAGCTCCATGCTCAGCTGTTCACTGGAGACAGATGTTGTGCTCGCGCCTCCTGCTGGCCACTTCTGCTGCTGAGCTGCGGCCTGGCCCGGCTGGCCTGCCTCCCTCTGCAGCAGCATGGAGTTACTGGCAGTCTGTAACAGTGAGACAGGAAGTTAAGAGGATGTGGACACAATTTGGATTTTGTTGGCAATAGTCCAAAGTGCTGCAGTGTGAAATGGAAACTGGATATTACTGTGTTGACTATATTTTGATAGTGACTAGACAGAATGGCTTAGATTCATCACATCACTTGTCATTTTAAATGACAGTAGGGACATAAATACACATATTTGTCATCACGTCTGGAATTTAAACATTTGTAGATTATTCTTTTGCTACTTTACAGGCCTTCCTGGGGGGTCTTATTAGTCAGAGAGCATACACACCTCCATGCTGCGCATCTGGGTCTGTTGGTTGATCTGCTGGTTGACCTGCTGCAGCTCAATCTTTAACTGCTCTCTGTCTGTAGCTGCCATAGGTAGCCTGGCAGGGGGAAATACATTAAGAATTTGAAACAACTGCTTTATAATTATATGTATAAGCCACAAATGTTAACCTTTCTACATGCAGTTCTGATATTTTCCTTCAAGTGTTATTCGTCTCAGTATATGAACATTACAAAAGATAAACAGATGCAGGCCTCACCGCTCGCTGAAGTGTCCCTGAGAGGAGGAGGCTGTCTGGTGGGAGGGGTATGAAGCTCCACCCCATCCTCCATGGCTTCCATATGGGTATTCTGCTGTGGGAGAGGAGGTCAAACGGTTATCAGACATGTTTAATAATGCCAAACTTCAGTGAACAAACACCAAAACTATGAGAAATGTTGCAAAGATTCAACTTCAAAAGGTGATCAGTGTGAACATTAATAGGGAAAATGTGTACTATGTATACAAAAATAACATACATACTTGATATAAATGGGTCTATCATTAATGTTGTTTTGTACACAGTTGTTTACCTGGCATGGCCATGTGTTTAGAGCTTGGGTTCTGGGGGGTGGAGGCCATAGCCTGCACAGGGCCTGCGGTCTGATAGCCCGTCTTTGAGGTGCGGGAGATGGCTCCGAAGCGGGAAACAGTGGGCTGGGGGCCAAATGGAATAATTGGGTCATCGTCTTTGACTTCTGCACCCCTACGAGGGGCTTCCAGCGATTGTTCCCTCAGACTCTTAGCCTCCGCATTCTGTTAGACACAAAGGTATGGAGAGGTTAAGAATATGTAGACATTTGAGTGACTTTCAAACCGGTCAGTATTGTATTTTGTTCAGGTTATTTACCCTTCATAGCTTCTTGCAATCTTGTAACATTGTTAAACTGCCCTTTAAGTTCTTTAATTTGTCATCCTGATATAGTTACTGGGTTCTTCATTTGAACTCACCATCATGTCCATGGAACCAGGAACCATTACGTCTTTGGGTTTGGGTTCCTTTGTTCCAATATAGGAGCCAATGGTTTCACAGGACCAGGGAGAGTACTGCCCTGCGTAGTCAGGTTCTCTGCACTTCACCATGTTTTTGGATTCCTCGCCGTACTGCAAACACAGAACATACAGAAAAAGTGGCGTCATCCTTACATGTACTAAACGTTATTTCATCTTTAAATATATCAAATTGCAGTTTATAATTTGGTACAGTTGTGGAGTACATGCAAGTTATTAATTAGTCCGTTTTTTTTATTAACATACAGTGAAAATGTCATAGTAAAGTTACACAAATGTTTGTGTATTCTATAGTTTATGAGAGGAGAGGCGATCAAGCCAACAGGTGAGTCTTTAAAAAGTGAGTGCATCTCTAGTATGAAATTCACTTGGTGCTTACCTCTGAAGGATAATCACCGGGGTAGGAATGAGGAAGAGTGGGGGAGGCAGCGAAGGGTGGAGGGGAGATGACCTTCCTTTCCTCCAGCTGGGATAACAGCTCCTGCCGACGTCGGTGCAGGTAGTCCAGGCTGGGCTGAGAACCGCTGTACGATGGCCCCTGAGAGAGAGAGAGAGAGAGAGAGAGAGAGAGAGAGAGAGAGAGCGAGAGAGAGAGACACACACACACACACACACACACACACACACACACACACACACACACACACACACACACACACACACACACACACACACACACACACACACACACACACACACACACACCACACACACACACACACACACACACACACACACACACACACACACATTACTGTGAACTGCAGGCAATTACTTTTGAAACTAGGTTATTATCACAAAAAGTTAAAAGCAAATGGCTAAAATGAAGAATCATTTGAACCAACTCACCCTGACATAAGTCCTCATGGGTGGAGGCTGGGCACCCGCTGTGTAGTAGCCATCTGAAGGGTATCTATCGCGGCCACTGGGCTCCTGGTGGTACAGGGAGTTGCCCTGTCCTGTTGATGGAGGGGGCATATCCAGAGGGGCGGGACTCATTCTAACCATGCCATCCCTCTGAGATGGGTAAGGCTGGCGGGGGGAGGTGGGGGGCCGGAGTAGGTCCGTGACGACCTCGGTCATGGTGTGGAGGGTGTGGATAAGAGAAAGGTGGACCGGAGTGAGGGGCCTGGTAGGGGCGCTCTGGAGGGCCGTAGCCAGGGTAGGGGTCCTGGTAAGGAGGTCCTGACTCACTAGGGGGAGGAGGGTTACGCATGTAATCCCGAGGGACATACTGTGGTGGCTGTTGGTAGGGGTACCCTGAGAAATAAAAAGCAAAACAACCATAAACATCACTTTCTTTACACAGACATAGGATCCCGTTGTGCATTCAGATTATTTTACACCTACCTGAGGGGTATTGTGGGGGGTCATACTGAGAAGCAGAAGGTGGCGGGCGAGCGTCGTAGCACATATCAGGATGCGGTGCCTGGGGGTACACTGGCGAGCCTCTGGCTACCACGGGCATGTGCTTCCCAGAGAGGTGGTCTACTGGCATCCTGGGGTGGGCCATGCCATGTGGTGGCATACCAGGTTTGGGCATCATTGGATCCATGCTACAGGAACAAATATCAGGTTAAATCAAAGTCGTAAATGATCAACCACTGTGTGCCATACAGTTCCAGCAACTGTATTTACTGACTTATGATCAACCAATAGTTTTACCAATGAATTATCAGTTGATAAATTATGTCAAAAAGTGTTAATATAAATGTTTACGGTTTTATTTTTGCATTGCCTATATTTAACAGGCAACGCTATGCTGACACAAAGTTCTTTTATTCAATCAATATGGCAAATTTCATTTCCTGTATTTCCGTTTTACTTCATTTATGGAAATGCAATATTTCTATATCTGCAGACGTCATGGCACCTGGCTGCCTGATGTTTTACTGAGAAATAATTAAATGTACAGAAAATGCTTCACTCACCCATCTGGTGGTGATCCTGGGGCATTGGGACTCCCTCCATCCATCTTCATGGGTTTACGCAACAGTTCATACGGGACTGATTCTGTGCCGCGGGCAATAAGCTGAGGCAAAGAGGGTCCACCATTGGTGAGTGGGGAGGGCTTCCTAGTCACTGCTACATCAAGAGGAAGGCCATCATCTGTCATGAGCCCACCTGAGCCAGGAAGGCGAGCTGCCAGACGCTTATTCATCTTACGATACCTGACAAAACATAAAAAATAGTTCAGACGTATGAGGAAAACTGGGTGTTGATAGAATCTTTCATTCCGACTGCTAAGTCTTATTTAAATCCTATATGTTGATATGTGTCAGACTCACTTCTCCAGTTCTTCCTGAGAATGAGCGAAAGTGCAGCTGGCTCCGCGAGGACAGCCTCCCTTCTGCTTCATGTCACGGCACATGTATGTCTTGTACTTGCTGTGCTGCGGCGGCTAAAGAGAGACATCAAGTATTGTTAAAATATAGAACACATGACTTTTTGTGACATTATGTTGAAACCCTTTTAAGATGTTGTCTAGCACAACAACAAACAGAGACGAACAATGAAAAAGCAGAGATATTTGACATTACAGTTAGGGCTGGGTGATACTGGAAAAATGAATTGTCAATTGTAACATTTATTATAAGCTCTTAGTAAGGTGTAAGCCACCACAAGCAAACATTGGATGTTCTTATGATGGTGATGACGGTTGGATTCATTAAGCCACATACATAGGATGGGGCAAAGTCCTTTTTGTGGTCTAAGGCATAAACTGACCTGTTGAGGGTCAGCTCCTTTCTTGCTGTGGTTCTGGATGAAGTCCACCAGGCCATGCACCACGGTTTTCACCGCTACCAAGCCTTTCTCCAGCTGCTCCCAAGTGGGAGGGGGAGCATCTGGGGAAACAAAAGATGAGGGGCAAAAAGACTTTAATCTAAATACTTCAATTGGTAGCGATTTTGCATATCCCAAAAATATTCTGGCACCCAAGCGTAAACACATTTATATACAGGGATATTACTGAGGGTGTGAGAGAGATGTGTTGTGAAAATTCAGAGGTCACGGTTTGGATTCCAACATGTTAAACATTATAGAATGAATGAATAACTTATCCCTTTACTACAAGAACAAGATTGTTAAAGTGTGTTTGTTTCTTACCAGGACTGGGATCAATGTTGGCCAGTAGTTCAAGGTGGGGACGCAACCTGTTGAGGTTGGCGGGGTCTCCGGTCCTCTGCAGCGCAATCGTCAGCTCCTGGACGCTCTGAGCAAAAGACGCCGGGGTCTGCAGCTGTAAAAAAAAAAAGCACATAAAAACAGAGAGTTAGTGCTGTGAGAGGTTTAGAGACAGAACAGATCTCTTTTGTAGGAGTAAAAGACTGCAGCGTGTAGCATACCACATGCACAATCTATTAAATGTGCCTTTCTGTGGGAAAAACATGACATACAAACAAAAACACATCTTATCTTACACACCTTATCTATGATAGACTGCATGTGGGACTTGTGAGATTGATCTCCATATAACAGAGAAGACCACTGGTCAGGTGCGATGCGCAGTCCACCCTCCATGGCGATCTGAACTATCTGAGAGTCGTGCTCGCGCCGCAGAGCCTCGTAAGTACGGAACTCCTCTTTCAGCTGCATTAGGGATGAGTCCTCGTCACGTTTGGTCACCTAGGTAGCAACAGAGAACGAAAGAAAGCGTAAGGCGACCTTTTCCCCCACTCTGTTTCCTCTTCCTTTACAGGGATCTCTTTTATTGTGTCTTTCACAACATTTTCATGACTGAAAAGCAAAACCGGGCCCTATTGTGGAGCAGTACAACATGACAAACTATTTGACACAAAAGTTCTTCCGGGTCTCAGTCAGGGGCATACCTTGAAGCAGGAGGCCCTGTAAAGGAGCTGCACCACGTGGCCAATGCTGGTCTTAGAGGCCTGCGGGAAGCGTGGCTCGAGCCTTTGGACTACAAAGAGAACCAACACCTTCCTGGACAAAGCAGAGCCATCCTCTAGAGCGAGAAGGACCAACTTTAGAGCTTCCTCCTGCATGGCTAGGGGAGAAAATAACACAAACATAAAAACCATGAGTAACAGTTGAATGCCTAAGCGAGTTTTTACAGAGAATGTACGTACTTCTTCTAAAAATGTTAATTGTGCTTTTCCTATTTGCAGGTGATGGGAAACCTACCTGGCCCGAGAAACTGACATCCTCTTGCACGCACAGCAGCCCACAGATTGGAAGAGAGCTGCTGTGGATTCTGGTGCTGCAAGATGAGTTCGGTGACGGTTCTCTCCCCCAGAGAGCGGGCTGCCCTCATGGCTCTAACGCGGCCCTCCTCCTCCACCAGCTGGCAGTGGACCAGAGTTACCAGTTTCCTCTGCATGGGTCGGCTCAGCATGCTCTGGGCTGTGCTGCTCAGGCCCACACCTGGTGAGAGATTAGACAACTGGTAAACTGAGGGAACATACACTCATATTCAATTAATATTCTTCTTTTATAATTCATCCTTTGCAAGCAATGTTATAGGCATGTTTTTAAGCAACAGAATCAGGTTGTGTTGTGTATGTGTACCTCTGGTGTTGCTGAGGGGCTTGAGGTAGAGGGCCAGCTCCTCCACACACTGCCGGGCCTCCTCATAATGCTGCGAGTCCTCTGGACTGGTAATCAAGGCGACTGGCTGAACCTTAGGAACCTGAGGCAAGACACACAGAGGGGGAGAAATTAGCCAAAAGCCACCATGATAGGTGATGTCTTTTAGTACAATTTTAAATAATTATCCAATTATTTTTTAATACCAATGCGTGTACGTGCAGGTAGATTTGGGCAGAAAAAGGGCCATAAGGAAATGTTATGGTAAAATATTTTAAACTTGCACAGGCATTTTGTTTTATCAACAAAAATCGACCAACACACCCTACCTACTGAAACATAAATAAATAATAAAACTTAATGTGCACTGATTCTTCAAGTACATTGGTAACCATACTGACAGTATGGTCAAAACAAGGAAATAACTGACTACATGAATAATATTTAACATGTTAAGAATCACTGTATTGTACTGCTCTATTCTCTCTACGCTGTGGCTTGTTGAACTGCTTGTTTCCCAGTTGACAATGCTAATAGAAATAATTTTTAAAAGAGCAATGATACCGGAGGGAGAGCATTTCTCATCATGTTTGTATTTTCCTGCTCAGGCTGCTATATGGTATCACACTTTGTAGCAAGGCAAGCACAATTTACCAGATTTGCAATGCATGTGCATTTTTTAGGAAGCCAATGACAACATTTGAAAAACTTAACTAACAATCTTTACATTTGACCTTTTGCTTTTTTACTGACCAAACCAACCTGAAGCTCTCAGGAATTGTATTTGATAAATGAGGTTATTGACATCAACAACAAAACGTAAATAACTATTATTAAAAAAATGTATTTTGAAGTTATATTTTTTGATTGGGTACTAATATGTAGGACCACATGGATGCAAGGCACTAAGCTAAGAGACAAGACACCTCCAGCAGCTAAATCAGACACATAACCGGCTCATGGTTGACGCACTGACATTATCCATTATTAAACAGTGTATACCAGGTAACTTTGCCAACAAAAGCCAAACACCATTAAATGTTTCTCACGCCGTTGGTTAAAAAACTACCACAGAAAAATAAAGCTTCAACTATTGTGCCAGCACTCAGTAAACCGACATAATTAAAGCAATCGCTCAATGGCTGGTGCATAAAGGAATATCCAAGCTATGAGCATCATGTAATAGCCTGTGTGTAGCACTCTAATGCAATCCATACACAAATATTGCAAAAACATAATATATTCAAGATAGATATGGTATCTTAAACTGTTAAAACATCACTGCTGTTATTTTCATCAAAAGCTAGCTGCAACAATGTCCCGGCAGACTGTTTAAATATCGACACAACATCTTTGTCCCAAATTGCCAAACAAGTGTGGAAATATAAAAACTCTTACCTGGCCTCCCACCAGCTGCAACAGGGCTGTGTTGACAGGTAGCTGCTCGATGTCTGTGCTGATGGCCGTCTGGTCAAAGGGACAGGCCTTACGGTGCAACTTGTTCAGGCACATCTTGCAGACAGTATGTCCACAGCCCAAGCTGATGGGCCGACGAACAGTCTCCTCAAATGTCTGTGTGCAGATTGGGCACAGCAGGAACTCCGTCCATTGTGGTGCTTGCACTGGCATGGTTATATGTTGATGGGACGAGTGTGTAAATGTGTGTAAGCTTTAACACAGAGAAAAACAATCTAATAATAATATATATATGGAAGATTCCACTGGAATCAAGATTTTTCTTTCGAACTCAATTATTCTTAAATGTCCTCACACATTGTGGATTTTAGATCACATCGCACGATGAATACTGTAAAAGAGAGAGAGAAAGATAATTAGAAGTGTGCAAACATCCCCTGATTTTGACAAATGTGCATACAATTCAAAATCACGTTGATTACTCTTTTTTAATTTGTACTCCAACAGTCCAGCATGGGTGTGTTTTGTACGAGTGCACATTCAGTTAAGAAATGCATTAAACAGGCAGTGGCTAATGGTACTATACTATATTAAACAAAGGAAAATATATCATCAAAACAATATTTGCCTTAGATAATCGTTACTGCCGGTATGTGGTGTTCAGTCGTAACACAAAACAAACAAAAAATAGGAGGGGCAGCACATATTTGTAAAATACAGAGTAAACTACCGGCGGAGAAGGATCAAAACAACTGCTGTGTGGCCTACTAAGAAGAGCTGGTAACCACTGTGACTGTGGACAAAGGGTCCTGAAGAGGCTAACAACCAAGTCCCTCTGCGCTATCTAACTTGTTATAAAGCTATCGTCTGCTATTAGAGTTGTAAAACATATTGCAACCAATAGTTTTAATTTTGCTAAACTAGTTTTCTATTGTGGCTGTAATTATATAAATGTTTAGTTATACACACATTGAAATGTATCTGAGGGATACGTTAGCTAGCTAATTGTAGGTAACGTTAGCTCAGTGTTAGCATGCTAAGCTATGGGTGGCTAGTTGGCTAGGCTCGCTAGCAAGCAAACGTCGTCCGATTAAAACATAGAAAACGTAATACTCTCATTTTATAAAATTTACCATTGGTTGGTCATGTGTCAACGTAATTATAATAAATGTAGATGTGACAAGGAATCAATTGCACAGCTCAGAACATGAGTTACTATATTGTGTGTTGGTCAAGGAAACGATAGCTATGGCAGAACCAGTGACACTGGAAAGTGTAGCCATTGGATTTGCAACAGCGAGATTATGTAACGATAGCATTCAAAACCAATTTGCCTTGGAAATATGTTTAGTTTCACCAGACACGGTTATTTTATTGAGTTCAGAATGTTCATACTCATTGTGGATTGTGTTTCCATCCCGTTTTCAACAACGACTAACCCAAGTAACAGCCTAGCGAACAAACCATAACGTTACTCCTCCCTCTGCTAGCGGTTAGCACGTTAGCTAGCTACCATCCGCGGTAGCAACAACTATCCATAGCTATGCGTCATAAATGTGACTAAAACAAAACATGCGGCTTCTAGCATTAGATTATCACTGGACAAATCCATAGTCATCGTCAAAACTACTCACTCATTCCAAAAGACTTGGAAGATTTTCATCTTTCTTTAGGAAATTGTTGCGATATTTTCTTGCCATGTCGACTGTGCAGCTTAGCTGCTGCCGAGGTTTGGGGAGGAGGGTGTCAACTCGACAACAGACTCGCTAGCCGGTTACAGCTAGCTGGGCAAGATGTGCGTGTGCCTGTGTGTGCTTGCGAGTATGTGATGATAGCGCCCTCTGCTGACATCTGTCCACATGCACAGCTACAACAGAAAACTGAGCGGAATTTGCCCGAGTTTGATCACATCTGGGGATTCTGACAACTGGCAAGTAGAACGTTGTTCCAATTAGGTCGACTGGGCACGAGCGCAACGTATGTGTGTGTGTGTATGTGTGTGTGTGTGTGTGTGTGTGTGTGTGTGTGTGTGTGTGTGTATGCACAAGCGTCTTTGCAAACAGAGAGAGAGAGAGAGAGAGAGAGAGAGAGAGAGAGAGAGAGAGAGAGAGAGCTGGAATTAACCAAGATAGAGAGAGGGAACTACGGTGGCCCTGAAGTGCAAGACACCACAGCATTTCACAAAACACTACAGCATTTCACAAAACACAACAGCATTTCACAAAACACCGCAGCATTTCACAAAACACAACAGCATTTCACAAAACACAACAGCATTTCACAAAACACAACAGCATTTCACAAAACACCGCAGCATTTCACAAAACACAACAGCATTTCACAAAACACAACAGCATTTCACAAAACACAACAGCATTTCACAAAACACAACAGCATTTCACAAAACACAACAGCATTTCACAAAACACCGCAGCATTTCACAAAACACAACAGCATTTCACAAAACACAACAGCATTTCACAAAACACAACAGCATTTCACAAAACACCGCAGCATTTCACAAAACACAACAGCATTTCACAAAACACAACAGCATTTCACAAAACACAACAGCATTTCACAAAACACAACAGCATTTCACAAAACACCGCAGCATTTCACAAACACAACAGCATTTCACAAAACACGACAACATTTCACAAAACACGACAGCATTTCACAAAACACAACAGCATTTCACAAAACACAACAGCATTTCAGAAAACACAACAGCATTTCAGAAAACACCGCAGCATTTCACATTGGACGGAAAGGGTATTCCTTTATGGAGAACACTTCTTGTTTGTGATTGGACAGAGCCAGCCAGAGAAGCACTGCTGTGATTGGTTGTTTTTGCTGCCAGTCAAGAGAAATGTTGCTTCGTCATTGGTCAGCGACCGAAAGTCTAGAATATTTGAAGGCACGTGGCGGTTTTACTCATAGACTGTATACTTTTTACTTTTTACTCTGCGTGTTTTCGCCCATTGCGCGCGCGACTTCTGACTCTGAAGTTATGTATTGTCCGCGTTGTGGGAAGACATTTCAGTCACTTCAACATTTTTGCAGTTCTTGTGGACAGTCATTGGCTGCATTAGAAGAAACTAAACATGAACCGGACTTCAGTGGCCCGATTCCAGGTAAAACATCAACTCAAACTGTGTAACAATGCTCTGTAAAACCTTTAAGCCTGTCTCGTGATTCATGTTTGAACCATAGACATAAGGTTTGAACTCATACTCGCATATAATGTGAATGCAAATAAATAACCCAGGCTAACTTCAGCTTGGTTATCATAACATTGTTTTTCTCTGTTTGTGTAACGTTAGCTGCTGCCCCAAAAATGCCATCCCTGAAAACTTTCCTCGAGTACAGAAGTAAGAAGTCAGACGAAAGGCTTAATTTCTCTTGCCAGAAGAGAAAAGTGAAGAAGAAAGAACAGACAAGTAAAGTACAGGTAGCCAATATGGGAGAGGAAGTGCTGGAAGATATGGTTTACTAGGCAAGAAAGATGGTACCTGTTTTAGGTGATAAAATAATTACTTTTACTGTGTTACAATTGGACAGCTCAGATTTATTAGTAAATCATGATTAAAGGGAAAAATGTGTGTCTGAAAATTACATCATGTATGTGGTTAACTCTAAAACGTCTTGGTCATGGTCAGCTAAGTTCAAAAAGATGCACTAGCAGGTTTGGTTTAAGAAGTTGTTGTATTTAGTCGTGTAAAATCTTCTTGGTTATCCGCATTTGTCAAACATCACCATGGTTGAGAATATATAAGTTATAAGCAGGCCTATGTGATGTATCCAAGTGATGGTAAAGCGTCTTCATCCTTTTTTTTTGTAACTGGACAACTTTCTAGAAATCGTTTAATTAAAAATAATGTATTACATCCGTTTCTGCTATGAATTGCATAAAAGGGAATAGCCATTTTAGCAGTGTTTTTGTTATTGGCATTTTATGTTTGTTTGTCGGTTTGCCAATCAGGGAAGAATAATGGTAGATTTGACTTGTACATACATACATACATACATACATACATACATACATGCATGCCTGTATGTATATTGTTGTATAGTGTTTTTCTCTAAGCATTTTCTGCTACACAGGGTCTGCACACTTATCTGAGATATTACAGCACATAATGACTTGTATAATAATAGTTACTATCCACTGTTAATTGTGTGATTTCATGTACCAAGTTTTTATTTATTTTTATTTAACCTTTATTTAACCAGATAAAAGCATTGAGATAGAATCTGATTTGCAAGTTGATTACACCTAATTTATTTTCATTGCACAGATAAATATTGGAATCATGTCTCTTCAAAAGAACATCATGAAACCTGTCAGAGGGAAAACTCTTCCACTGATTCTGGATCCTGACACTGACGCAGCTGGGTTGCATGGATTGGCAGTCAAGAAGATGACTGACTTTAATTCGGATATGGATGAGGGCCCCTATGTCCTCATTTACCCAGACACATCAGAAGTAATTAATATTCCTGGTACTTCAACGCCATTTAATCTGAGAGAGTATAAAATGGAAATAGGGAAGACCTACAACCGAATTGCTCTCTTTATATGTCTTGAATCTGATTATGACAAAGGTAAGTCCTTTTTTTCAGGCTATGCAGATTTAATTTCAGGTTGGTCAGCAATCAAAATGTCACTCACAAGCTGCTTTACCATAGGTGAACAACAAGATGCATCAGACTCTGATCGGGAAGTCTTCGTGAGACGCAACAGAGGGACTGAGGTTGACCTTGCTGACACACTGGTGTGTGTGTGTGTGTGTGTGTGTGTGTGTGTGTGTGTGTGTGTGTGGTGTGTGTGTGTGTGTGTGTGTGTGTGTGTGTGTGTGTGTGTGTGTGTGTGTGTGGTGTGTGTGTGTGTGTGTGTGTGTGTGTGTGTGTGTGTGTGTGTGTGTGTGTGTGTGTGTGTGTGTGTGTGTGTGTGTGTGTGTGTGTGTGTGTGTGTGTGTGTGTGTGTGTGTGTGTGTGAAAACCAGATGTAATGTATGTGGTTATTAAGCTGTCTTTCTTTATGTATTTTCTGTCTTACTGCCTTACTTCCAACGTGACTCTTGTGTGCACTTTGTCTTCAAAAAAAGGCGCATCATTTCCAAATGAATTCAGATACTTCATAAGAGTTTGTAGAAAGTTTGGACACACACAAGCAGATCAACTTTTTATGTCAATTTCCCAACCAAAAGGTGCATAATTTTTTCAAGTGGATTCACATAAAATGGCTAAAAAAAAGTCTGGCGACACATGCAGCATTTACAGATCAAGTAAGGTCACTGGGGCTGCACAATGAATACTTTTTTTACTGTATTTTTCAGCCCTGGGAACCTGAGCATGAAAGTACTCCAAAAAGCACTGCAGAGAAAACAAGGTAAAAGGTTCATTCTTGGCACTGTGTATTATAAACCTTTGGAGAAATGCAGTGGTGACTTACTCTTTAAAGGGTTTTGACTGCATTTGTTGGACCCGTTATCAGAGTTAATCTCTTTGACTACATGATGTGAATATCTCTTATTTCGTGTGCAACCAAACGTTTAATTTTTGTATTGTAAGTATGCTAATACAGCTGCATTTCAGGTGTTACCTGCATCACTATACATACATATAAATAATTGATTTATATATATATACACAACAAATATATTAAAAAAAAGACAGTTACATGACATGTTAATGTAATAAAATAACAATCAACAAAAGGGGGAAAATGAAAGAAAAATAGCAAAAAGAAAATAACCATGTGAACCAAGGTTATTGATTTCATTAAGGTTAATGTTCTATATATTTAGAAAATGTTGTTATTATTGTTATTATTCCTCCTTGGCCACAATCTACTATCCTAAGATTCCTAATACAATTTTAGGAAATTATATCCCAAAAAACACAATGTATGGAATTTGTCTGCACCACAAGCCAATTATAAATGTAGTACTTAAATCGAAATGCATTAATTGGACTGGATTAAAAAAACGTGTTAATGTCAGTCATGGCAAATACTCGTACATTAATTCTGTATTTCTTTGTTTCTTTTCTTTTTTCTCTCTGTCCTCCTCCCTCACTTTCTTCCATCCTTCTTTCCTTCAAACGGCTCTTCCAGGGCATCATATCAGAGTGAAAAGGAAGAGGTAGGGTATTTGTGCTGTTTCCTTCCTTATAATCCATGTAAAACATTTAAGTTAAAAGAAATAAACATTTAAAAAATTCCTTTTTGGTAAAACTATTACATTAGACATTTAATGTATTATTGCGTTTTTAAACTATGTAATATTGTGATTTGTTCACATGTATGCTAAAATGTTAATCTCAAATCAGATACTCATTTCGGACACTGATGACCCCAATGAGGGCACTTCTCAAAGTTGGAGGAACACTGCTACAAGGTATTGACTTGAGCCACTGATCTGTATTCATATTATTACACAAGACAGAGACCCTACACTAATGATTCATGATTAGTGTTCCAGATACCCCTTCCAACATGACTGCTGTGAGGTCCACTGTCAACCCATTGTACAGGTAATGTTTAGTTTAACCTTGGTTGCTACATTGCAAGGTTGCAACGTTCACCATGCAAGATTCAAGGTGTAGAATAAAGTGTTGTGCACCATTGTTTTCATAACATTTGTTTTTTTGCAGCACATACACACAGTTGTATGCTCCCATTGCAATTGATGAAGATGAGGACGGGAGTCAAGATTTCAATGTTGTGCCCATAAGCGCTGACCCTGCAAAGGAAGCTGTGTAAGTTGTAATTGTATTGGCTCTAATCTTTGAATGGAAAACTTGTGTGGTATTGGAGGTCAAGGTAACATTAGAAGAAACATTTCAATCACATTTGATGTAACATACAAAAAACAGTGTTATAGTATTTAAAGTCCCTTTTCCAGAGTCTGTACTAGAACATTATTTGATATGCTTAATTGTATTCTGTTATCTATTTATGTCGTTTAAGGGACACAAGTATATCTGCAGCCCATATTATTGAAAACTTAGCAGATGCCATAGACCACAACACTGTCAGCAGATTCAACATAACTCGCACAAATGTTTGGGATGGAGCTGTCAGAGGGTTCAGACGTTCAACCTTCTGTGAAAAGTCTGACTTGCTTGTGAGGTTCACGGATGATGCAGGCTCTGTGGAAGAAGGAATAGACGCAGGTGGACCAAGGCGAGAATTTCTGACACTCCTCATGAGCTTTTTGCAGTCTCGGCCTATTTTTGAGGGACCTCCACAGAGTCGGTACTTGGTGTACAATGCTGCAGGTTTGTTGTCAGACCAGCCCTTGCATAGTTGGATTTAATCATAATTATTCTCCATAGATCATGTGACAGAGCTCAAGTATGGTAATAGTTACTATGTCAACGGGAGGAATAATATACTGAAGTATTATTTATTTTAGCAGTTTTAATGTAACTTTGTGAATACGTGGGTAGATAAAGGTCCCCTGTGGAGTTTTTAGCTCTAGTAGGGTTATGTGGCAGTTATTTTATGACTGGGCCCCTGTTCTGTCCCACATCAACATGGGAACGCTGCAAGACACATATTTCAATGATCTACCAGTATCAGAAATGCACCAGCATAGACATGAAAGAGACTGTGAGTCTGTACAAATTGATGTAAACATTGTTTAGCTTTGTACATTTTTTTATATGCTACATTCAATTCTGATTATTTGTGAGTTTAAAAGTAACACTTAAATGCCAATACGCGTTTGATATATAGTAGGTATCACAGACTACCTTTAATGTAAACATTCATTTTGTTTATTACAAGAAAACTCCACAGGGAACATTTTTACATGTGCTTTACAGACAGGGAAAGTAGCTATCAATTTGTAAAATCGTTATCTATGAGAAAGAATGAGTTCAACTATAATTTGCTTGTAAAGCTGCAAATATTATGAAGCTACATTTTTCCGTAACATCTCATGAAGACAACTCTAAATATAGTTAGTTAAATACGTTCTGATTATTAAAGGTACATAATTTGTTTTGGCAATATGATGTACTGTACTGTAATTACATTTAGTTTCCACCATCTGTATCCCCCCCCAGCAATCAGGGAGGATGAATATTTCATGGCAGGGAAGATGATAGCCGTGTCCATTGTTCATGGAGGACCAGGCCCACATTTTCTTTCAAGGGACCTGGTGAACCACATAGCTGGACAGCCTGGTTTCTGTGCACATGTGACGGATGTGACAGATGATGAGATAGGGAGAGCTCTCAGTGAGGTATTGCAATAAACTACACCAGTCAGTCATAAATTGGTTATTTTTTTAAAATGCTAAGAAGCACAGTACTTTTGTTTAAGTGTACAGAAAAGCCCCTTATTCAAAAGACTGTGCAGAACATCTGAAATGCTCAAAAACAAATTTAGAGTATTCCTTTTTTTAAACATTGACAGTCGTTCAACTACTTTTGACATGTTTTTTTTTCTTTTGTCCAATATCTATTATAATAATTTGCCGTTATGTGAATATCTTTGATGGTGTGTGTTTTCCATTTAGATTGAGTTGGCACATTCTCTGAAGTCTCTGCAAGATGTGTTACTGAAACACAGCTCCATGCTTCAGACTGCTGGCTGCTTCAGGCATGTCAGCTCCGTTGAAGAAAAACACACTGTGGTGGCAGAATACCTTACCTGGTACACCATCGGCAGGAATCACAGTGTAATTGAAAGGTAATGATAGGTGCTTTTAATTAAAGGAATTTAATGTTGATTGAGGCCATATTAAAACATCCTTATTACCGCTGCTGCTGATGCTACTTTTACTCTACTTACTTATAATATTAAGTATTGGTCAAGTTCAGACAATGATTTGAAAATTGTTGCTGTCTAAACGTTATGAAAATAAATGTTTCATAGTAATATACAGTATCATGTTATTGTTTTCACAGTATTTAAATACTACTTAGAGATGTATAACCCTTAAAATTGCATATGTTTTACTGCCTGTAACAATTCACTGTATTCTTGAACAGATTCAAAGATGGACTGGCTAGCCTAAACTTTTTGGATGCCCTTTGCCAACATCCGAGTGTACTGGCTCCAGTGCTGTGTCATACGGACAAGAGGCTGACTTCAGTTGAAGTGGAACGACTCTTCTTACCACAGCTCAGTCCAGCAGGGAGCAACAGGAGGACTACAGAAACCGTGGCACTCAGCTTCTGGGCAGACTATCTGATGGACTGTGAAGGTTTGTACAGTAAAATACTGTTCGGATCAGAATAGGATCTGCTGTTATTATATGAATGTTAATGTGTTTAATGACAGCTCTTTGTTTCACAGAACAAGGACCAGTGTCACTGGAGGAGTTATTCATGTTCATCACCGGCCTGAAGACAGAACCCCCTGCAGGAATGACACCCCATCCATGTGTCACGTTTTCACAGGAGACTATCTATCCCATGGCAAACACCTGTGCAAACACCATAACACTTCCACTACTAGGAACGTACGCTAGTTTCAAAGCCAATATGGACTTTGGCATCCAAAACTCCCCAGGTTTTGGATGTCTGTGAAATGGTAAAAGAAAAGGGGTAGAACACCATCACTGCAATATAGCTTTTTGGAGTTTTATAAACGTGTAGAGTTCCTCATGTTTGAGGAAAAATATGTTTCATACAGCGGTTTCAGAGTTTTCTTTAGACGTCTAAAAAGACAACGTTATTAGTAGTGCTAATATATGTTTAAGGAAAACAATACTGTTTTGCAGCGTTTTCACAAGAATAAACGTTTATTTTCTTAAATGCAAATAAATCACTGTTTCCCAAATCCTCAAATGTCTTGTGCCAACTCTGTTAAGGCTCACGGCTGCCCAACTGAAGGTACTGTCCCATTCACAGCCCAGCTATTCCCTTCAGTGTAATCAACAGCTGGGATGCTGCTTGCCAGGTATCTGGATGTTGAAGTCCATATTGTTGCATTGCCTGCTGAAAATAGTCATTGATGTCCGGATCACCACATGGATCTTCTGTCTGATGCCTGTCTTGAAAAATGTGGGTTGATGCTTCATCCAGAGCAAAGCCACAGTCCCGTGACCCAAACCTATAAAGCAGTTATTATAATGATGCTTGAGGAGAGATGCTTGGCAGCAAAGTATGAGAATACTTTATCACAACGACACACTTATGTTATGTAAACTAAATACTCTGAAATGTTAGTTTTTGAAACTATGTCATGATGTGTTTTGTGGCCATCTTGGTTATTATTAGTGTGGTGTAAGCCTCTATGGGTGTAAGCTCATATTTCCCATTTTATTTGTTTATGGTGTGGCAGAAATACACTTATGTAATACAATACTGTTCATGAAATGTGTATTAACTACAAAATATAAACAATTTACCTGTGAGGTAGTGAATACAGCTCATTAGGAATTCCACCCGACAAGAGGCAAGTCTGGAGGGCCGGATTCTGTGCCTGTTCCAAAGGTGAACACATTCAACCAGGTCTGCCTGAAGAACTGTCATGAAACAGAACCGTAGAAGGCACTGGTGCTCATGGGTGCCATTGAAGTGTCCGTGGTCTCTTAGATCAGCAAATAGACCCATCCAGAACTGAGTCCTTGGGATAAACAGGATGTTTTGTTATACACAAATGACCCTATACACAAATATGATGTGGACTACTTATACTTTACTCATAATTTATTCACATTTGCCTCTTTACACTTACACCTAACAAAATGTATACATTTAGCTTATTATAGACAAAGGTCTACTTAGCCTATGTAACTTTGTAATTGTTCTTTAAAACAGGCCTAAATAATGTATTTTTACAGTCGGGCATCGAGCTGGGAAAACAATATTATTTGATACAGTATCCACAACGATACTAACTCTGGCATTGGGCAGCACGAAACAACTCATGTCCATTCTTACTTAAGTGTATTGGTGCCATACTAGACAAAGTAAGACATACCTTTGTTTTCTGAATATTGACCACCAGGACTCGATCCGCTGGTTGCTCATAGAAGACCCAAACATGTGGCTTTTGTCACCAGCGTAGTAATCACTGTGGTCGTGACGAAGAGTGCACTGGGCAGAGGCCATTAACCCATTCTCTGTTCCACAGTCTGTGCGCAGTCTCATGGGAATAACGCCAACATTTCTGATACAGTCAATAAAGTAGTTTTTTATCACTTCTGGGTTCTTGTTTGTTGGTCCACATTTGAGCCACATGATTTTGCGGGAGAACCCGTCTATACAGCCAGATATCCCAATGCCAAACGGTTTCAATTTGTCATATCCATCTACGTGCCACACATAATTTGGACCCATAGAGTGGTACGTGCGTCTGACAAACCTACGGCGTGTCCGCGACAATGTTCCGAGTGGGTTCAGTTCACGAAGCATTCTCATTACCGTCTCCCTTTTAACATGGAGTCCATGTTTCTGCTTTAATGTCAGCCACATAGTTCGATAGCCAAACATTTGTCCAGGTCCCCGCAGCTCTGAGAAGATGGCCCTCCTGACTTCACTTATAGACGAGTAGTCACCCCGTCTCCTCAGTCCTAACTCTTTCAACCGCGCTTTCAGGTTTCTAAGGGACATGTTGATGTCGTGATGGGTTGAAAGCATGTCGAGGATAACATCGTATGTATATCCTTCGTTAAAATATTCCCTTAAGATTTCCATCTCTTCTTCCATTCTTTCCAACTCAGTTTAAAATTTGTGAATAAACAGTTTAACAGTATCAAACAGGAAATACTGGTGCTGTCGGCCGGGTGCTGACCAATCACGAAGCGTAATTTCTTGACTGGCAGCAAAAACAACCAATCACAGCAGTGCTTCTCTGGCTGGCTCTGTCCAATCACAAACAAGAAGTGTTCTCCATAAAGGAATACCCTTTCCGTCCAATGTGAAATGCTGTGGTGTTTTCTGAAATGCTGTTGTGTTTTGTGAAATGCTGTTGTGTTTTGTGAAATGCTGTTGTGTTTTCTGAAATGCTGCGGTGTTTTGTGAAATGCTGTTGTGTTTTGTGAAATGCTGTCGTGTTTTGTGAAATGCTGTCGTGTTTTGTGAAATGCTGTTGTGTTTCTGAAATGCTGCGGTGTTTTGTGAAATGCTGTTGTGTTTTGTGAAATGCTGTTGTGTTTTGTGAAATGCTGTTGTGTTTTGTGAAATGCTGTCGTGTTTGTGAAATGCTGTTGTGTTTTGTGAAATGCTGTTGTGTTTTGTGAAATGCTGTCGTGTTTTGTGAAATGCTGTGGTGTCTTGCACTTCAGGGCCACCGTAGGGAACAGCTGGATCGACAAATAAGAATCAGCCCGCAGTTGTTTTTACGAATCAAAATCAGTCTGTATACTAAAAAACACATCCTAGCATTTAAAAACATTAAAAATACCAATCTCGTTTAGCCTCAAGCCCATTAAGCCATTTTAGTTTTATTTCCCGTGCTTTTCATTGGTTTATTACTGTGTGCAGGGAGTCGGTGAGTGTTCTTACGCAACAGAGAGCTTCACGCGGCATCGGGTTCGCGAGGCAAGGATGAAATTAAAGCAGGCATTTTTTGTATTCCATTTTTGTCTAATCCCACTGATTTCTGATGGGATTACAGGACCAATCATGATTGAGGAGCCGCTGGCTCGCCTGCCTGGAGTAGTTTATACAGTCAGTCAAAGCACATCACTCGGATCTGTAGAAACACCGAGAGATGGTGTTTGTTTTCTCGTGCTTTCTGGAAGTGAAAGTTGCCCGTCTTCTCGTTATATTGGCGACGGATTTGAGGAGGCGCGCTGCAATATCTGCACGGTTGGCGAAGGTTTTTTTTTTGTTGAAATAATGGATGCCTAATTTAAATGTATGCATCAGCATTTATGGTAGCCTAACTTTTCTCGTGATGGTCAACGCTGGAACTGTGTTTTAAAGGACATCACCTTTACTAAACATCCAGGTACAATGTTCGCTGTTATGTAACTGAATGTAGTTAAAGTGATTGTCTTTGAAGCTCATAATTTTAGTATTTGTATTAGCAATGTGTTATTTATATGATCTATATAATATGACACATCATTTTTAAATATGTACATTTCTCCAACTTCTGAATAAATAATAATGAATGATTTTCAATGCATAAAGGTAACTTATTTAAAGAGAATAATATTTGTTCATGATTTATTGTTGATTTTGCCTGACAGTAAACGTTCATACATTGTGTATTCGTGCAGGGGCTCAGTTGCAGGCAGCAGTTGCTTATTTTCATTCTAAAGGATTATCCTGTGCACTGCAAAGTAATCAGTGGATAAGGCAACATCACTGAATCCACTTTACATATCTCCTCACCACACAGCCAGATAGAAAGTTGGTGGTAACAGAGATGTAGACTGGATTATACAGGCATGTTTTTGTCAGCATGTGTACACAAAATGTCTTTATTTATAGAAACTGTCTGAACTTTTCAGTGCATGACCGGCCAATGGAGGGAGAGAAGGTGGTCGACAAAATCGAATCCAAACCCAGTTCTCCTTTACCTACCGGGATTCCCATTAATTGGGGACTCATCACTGTCCCAGAACCTGTGTTTCTACCATCCTCCTTGAGACCCCATCTTCCTTCTCCTCAGAGTTCGGCTGTGCATGCACTGCAGACCAAGGTGAAGACCCTCACACAGAGAAGGACAAGAGGGAGAGATCGAGAGAAAGAAAGAGAAAGGTTGGACACAGAGTTCTTAGTGAGCAGTCCAGCTTGTCAGATTTCATCCGAAGTCCTTCTCAGGCAGAGGCCCAGAGCAAAGGGTCCGATATCTCTGCCTGCCCCTTCCTGGCGACCAGGCACTGCAAAGAACCTGAGCAGTAGTGATGAAGAGGAGGAGGTAGAGGTGCAAGTCAGTTTGGAAATCCACAGCCCTCCATCTGAAGCACGAAGACAGCAGTTGATCCAGGAGAAAGAGGAAACTGAAGACGAAGGGGGAGAAAAAAATGTGGAGCAGGTCAGTTTGCTGACAGGCCAGCTATGTGGGCTTGGGGAGGGCACCAGTCTAGAGAGTCTTCTGTCTAATAACTCATGCAGCAGTAAGGAGGAGCCCCCCCCTTCTCCTCCTCCACCTGTGCTCTCCTCCTCTCCTGCCACCACCTCTGCTTCTTCAACATCAACATCCACATCAACCAGACATTGGGCACCTCCCAAGGGCTTCTGGAGAGTGGCCCGTCCTGAAACATTGCTTCTAAATGGTGTGACCACTGACATCACAACCTCCACTTTACCTTTAATCGACCACACTCAGACAGAAAAGACAGAACAAGTGGCAGAGCCTGAGAGGAAGTCTAAACCAGTGGAATCAGGCTCCAGGATCGATGCAGCGAGTGCGGTGGACGACAGTGATGCTTCCTCAGAATTCAAACACTCGGACAGCATTGAGTGCTACCTGGACAGGTGTGAGCAGAAGGAGTTAGATGATGGGTACTTGGCCAAAGGACTGTGGAGTTCAGACAGCTGGGAGAGCACCTCTTCACAAAGTGGGATTCTCTCTGCTGATGAGACATTGAAGGTGAAGCAGAGAGCGTATGTAAAATTAAGGGAGAGACAACAAAACTACAGGGAGGACAGAGAGCAGAGCGACGGAGAAAGCGTAGACTGTTATGGAGACAAAACTTGCAGAATGGATTGTAAAGGTAGGTGTCTTGAGGAGAATGGCATGTAATAAACGTAAAATATAAAACGTTTGTGAATGATAAAACTTGACACATGGGTTTGAGAAACACAGATGAGATCTGAGGTGGTTTTGTTTACAGCTTGTTGATGGAAGGATTGATTAGAAAGTGTTTGACAGTGTCGTAAAGGATGACATTAGACTGTTGGTTTTAATAAAAATGTATTATTTTATTTTCTGTTAGGTATAGAAAAAAGACAAAACCGGCCCACTGGGATATTGGTATATTAAGACAGTAATCCCCAAAGGTTATGTGAAGGCTTCAGATTGTTCTTTTGAAAACAAATGACCCAGTTATGGTTTTATTGAAAAGTTTTGCTTCATTGTTTTTGTACAGTGTAGTCAATGTTGTTAGCTGGTGAGCTGGTCTCATGCTATTACATGTGGAAACAGGAAATTCCGAGAAGTGTCTCAGAAGTAACATTTCCCCAAAAAACATTATACAGCGTTTTTAATAATATGAGAATTTAGTCTGCTTAAAATACACGACAACTTTAACAAACAGTTCAGCATTCCGTATACAAGCCTGTGTCTGTCTAGCGATGATGTTGTTTGGAAAGGCAGTATGTAACCTGGCTGATTCCCAGCATTGAACAGATGTCAAATGTGCAGATGTGCATAAGCATGTTGCTATTATTAGCAGTAAGAGCGTGGGGGAAGTGTCCCAGCTTTTGTATCGCAGTCTGTGTGCTAATGGATGTCTGTGTAGTCATGTAAGGGGACAAATTATGTATTTTGTTTTTTATTTGTTTCTGTTAAGGTATATGTTATATCTGTCTAGCAGGTTGTCAATACAACAACAGTCAGTGCAATCTACTGTATACGAGTAAATCCATGATAATCAGTTGTTTTTCCCAATCAGCCCTTATATGTCTCTCAGTAGTTGCGTAACCTGTTTTTTTCTTGACTTACATTAAGGATCAGTCACTGATAACCTATGAGACTATCACTGAATGTAGGAGCCATTGTATGGGCGTAGTTGGCGTCTCAGTTTAATTTATTTATACTGTATGTATAGTGCACAGTGGCGTTTTTATATGTACAAAAGTGATGGGGCACGAACAACTTAGATGTTTATATATAAGCTTTTGGTGCTTTTTTAAACACGTAAACAAATAGCTGTAGGCTATCCATGGTTACGATAGAGAGGGGGGAGAGAGAGGGTGGGGGGAGGGTCAAATGTTGACATACTGTCGGAAGCCTTGAACGAAGAACACGGAGCAACACTGTGAGCGCATACATTTACGTACACAGCGTGGGGTGTCATATGGTAATGCACCTTAATACATAGAGTAAAGGGCACCATCACAAAGCAATACTTAACAATAACAACAACCGTAATGCTTCAGCATTAAACACCATAGATAGACTGTAAAAATAAGGAAAACACAGACACTCATCACCAAGGTCACAATATGAATCGATCCAGCAGAGCAATAGCCTATAGGCAAAACACCAAAGATCAACAAAATATATGAAGTATATGAAGTAGATGGTCAACTTCATTCATTTTCTTTCCGTTTTACTGATTTGAATCGCTATACACTTTTCGCGGCACACGTACTTACAGCCAATCAGCTCTGAATTATGAGATGACGTTTTGGTGGGGTTGCCAGCACTTTGCCCCACTTGTGATTTTTTTTTCGCACACATTGAAGACAAAAAGACTCTGAGCATGCGCAGTGTAGTTTTCACAGCACCCATTCATTTCTACAGCAAGAGAGAGGGGCTAGATTAGAGCTTGCCCCACATCGCTCAATAGGTACACTGTGGACACTAATCAGAAGAACGCAGACTAATCAGATTACTAAACATGACCTTTAAATATATTTTAAGATATATATATTTTGCATATTTTTGGAATGATTATTTTAATTACTTTCTGCTGACACTAGGTGGGGCTGCCCCTAATGACGAGTCGCCACTGCTAGTGCCATATTATTTTGGACACTTGGCGGCGGGGGTTAGCTGCACCGGGTGTATAAAAGGGGTCATAGGTGACCGGAAGAACGAGGACACAAGAGGAAGAGAGCATACCGATTCCACCAGCCCGGCAGATGCTCATACCGCAACCTTTGACAGAATAATTAAACCTTGGTATGTAAAGCTCAATAAACATCATTCTAAACTGCACCAAAGGACCGGAAATCATCTGTTTGTGCCTGTGTCTGAAGTAATGGCAATAAACGAATATAGGACATTGAACATTAAAGTTTCATCACATTGTGTCAGCTCAGATGAGATCGGACCTGATGACAGTGTTTCAAAAGCATCACACCCTCAGTCAAAACACAAAACTAGTTATTCATCACATGCATCATCTACATCCTCTGCTCGAATTAAAGCTCAGGCAGAAATGGCTGCTTTAATCGAAAGGGCTGCAGCACTGAAGATGCAACATGAACTTGATGCCCAAGTGGAACAGTTAAAACAAAAGGAAGAACAGTTAAAACGAAAGAAGAAACAATCGGAATTACAAACTGAACTGGCAGCAGCCAATGCCAGGATAAATGTGCTCAGCATGGGATCAAGAAACACCTCTGGAGCATCAGATGGGATGAACTCTTACTTCAGGAAATCAACAGCAAGACTCAATCCACATTCAACTGAATAATTGCCTCATCAAACCCAAAACTCTATTCCCGGACAAAATATACAGACAGATGTGCAGGGATGTTAGCATCACACCCCCTGAAATCAACTATGGTAATCAAGGTGACATCTATAACCTAATCCAGAGGCAAAATGACATCACTGCTATGCTGGCTCAACAGAATCTTACTTCTACCTTACCACCAAGAGACACTCCTGTTTATGATGGTGACCCATTGCAGTTTGAAGCTTTCATCCGTGCATTTGAGAGAGGAGTAGAAAGAAAAACTGATGATGACAGTGACTGCCTGGCCTGCATCATTCTAAACTGCACCAAAGGACCGGAAATCATCTGTTTGTGTCTGCGTCTGGATCACTCCAGCCCTCCTGTGAAGTAATGGCAATAAACGAATATTGGAACATTAAAGTTGCCATTAGATTAAGTGGAATCGTGGCTCCTTTATCATCCTGTCTTCTGAACCCTGCCCACCAAGGTGGCCTTTGATGAGATATTGTATTTTCCATCTCTGAGTGGTGTACTGCTGGATAACCAGTTTATAATTGCGGTCTCCAGCCATCATTATTTCCAGGCACCTCTTTGTGTCTGTGTTCTGGATAGTTCCGTCCTGTTAAAAATCCCACAGTATGTGGAATTTAGCCGGGCTCCGACAGACAGCGGTTGCTGTTGCTGTTGTACTTGTGAGATTGTATTCCACCGATGTACAGTTGTCCATTGGTGCGATAATAACAGCGCTGGGTGGACTGGTAGTGACAACCATTTACAATGGGAGTGTTCCCAGGCATTGGGCCATGCATGGTCAATGCAGAATTTAGGCGTCAGATCATTAACCAGCGCTTCATAAGCTAGCAGGTCATTCAGAGGGTCGAGCATGGGGTAAACATTATCCAGATACCACTGAAAGGGCTTGCAGTTCAGCAGGGGCGGATCTAGAAAAAATATTCATGGGGTGGCAGGAGAATTTTTGAGGGGTGGCATCCCCTGAAAGAAATATATGCTGATTTAATCGCAGTCATATCAATTAATGTTAACTTAGAAAGCCACAATATTGATATTTTAACTCAATAACATAGGTGACATTATTGTGGCACATCAGTAAAGTCTTAAATATAAATATATAAGGTGGCAGACATAATTTAATGAATTTTAACTGAATGAGTTGGTTTCTCTCTTAGACCAGCAGGGGTACCAAATATATGCAGACTGCTGCAATAAGTACATTAATGAACTGTCTCTTCGATGTGTGTCTGTATGAATATGATAATATTAACAATCATATAATTCCTATCAGCTGTCAATCACTGTTATGATTCACATATTCAGTGTTATTATTAAATAAACTATATTTTTTGGAGGAGTTAATGATAAATGTTCCTCAAAATGCTTGCTCACCCTCCTTCAAATTTGAAAGACAAGTAATTACTATCATAAATCAAAATAATCAAAAGAACAGTTCAGCGCCCCACAACTTCATTGCAAACACTTACAACCTGGACTTTACATCAGAAAGAACAAACGTTAAAGAAGTGACTAACTGCATCAGTTAGGGTTAAAAAACGTGTATTCAGCTAAAACATATACATCGCTGCAGTTATTATCCAGTGGAAAGCCCTTACCTACTGGCCAAGTTAAATCAAAGTGGTTACTTTTTGTTGGTGAAGTTTTACACACCGTCTTATTTGACTTTCTCAGGACTTGAAACAGTTTTTTGGGGGCAGAACCCCACAAAGAAGAAACATATTATACACACATAAGGTCATCATCTTAACAGTTTATTATTCTCATCGACTCATCCGTGAGCAGAGCATCAAGTTGGCATGCCTATTACAGCTGAATGTGGCGATTACCATCTTGATCAGCAAAACGCCTCACAAACGATTTAAAGCTATGGTGCGTTTTGATTCAATGCTGAGTCAGCCAAACTTGACAGGCTCTTCTCTGTCATTGTAGACCGCAAACAGTGGTGGCGCCAGAGTATTTGTGTTGGGTAATCTATAGTAGGGCTAACCCATACAGTGGTGGGGCTCAAGTCAGTATTTGCAATGTAATTACATACACGCTCCCCTTGACAGTGAAACGCCACGCGTGAGGTTTAGATTATTTCCCTGTCTCAATCCAAATTGAACTGTATGAAATAAAAAGGCACATTTGTCTTGTAGTAAATAAAAAGGGCGACCTGGAGCCAATCCTGCAAATTTCCCCACAGGTGAAAGAGTTGACATGCTGAAAACCCAACCCCTGCAGGGGGGTCTGGGGGGATTCTTCCCCAGGAGATTTTTTGAAATACTAACATAAAATACACATTCTGGTACTCTCTTGAGAAGAAAAATAAATAAATCTATTACTAAACGACAGTTTTTTGTTACTTTGTTCTGAAAGCTGAACCTGCTGCTCCTCACAGAGAGAAGAGGGAAGAAGAGGCTGTGTGAATTACTTTACTCTGTGGATAAGGGTGGATGTGGATAGCCCCCATTGTTCTGTGTGTCAAAAAGAAAGACAGCCCACACACCTATCAATCATCAAACCGTGGGGTCTTATTTCATTACGTGTTGATTTCTATCAACACGTAATGTTGTATCGATGTATATAGAGATGTACTACCGCAAAAGTATTCTCCGTCGGGACTTCCTGCAACAACACCATGCCGTTATCTTGATTCTGATTGGCCAGAAGACATTATCAAAGATGCTCTATTGAGAAGACGATCACTACGTGACAAAAGTTTTCAAAACCGTTTCTAGTCTTCGGTATTTCCAGACAAGTGGCTACTGAAATCAATCTTACTAACTGCTGTCTGTGCAATTTACTCCGCGCGAGTTGGCGGACTTTATTTAGCTTACTTTAACATCATTGTTCATGGTGGGGCTAAGGTGGGGCTAAGCCATTTCTTGGTATGGCTGTAGCCTACCCCAGCCATACCCTGACCGCAAATACCTCATTCCTTCCGTCTACTTGGATCCGAATTGAAATGCTTCTCGTTTTGCGCTGTCCCTCCGTTCAAAGGAAATTGCCGCCAATCATATTTCCAAACTCGCGCCAGGGAGGGAGGGGTTACAAGGCTCGCGTCTTGTGCTGCATTCACTTGCACTCGGACATTAGAGATTTTCTCTCATAAATGTCCGATGAGCCACAACTTTTCTTTCAAAACAAAGCTGCCAACTGAGGTGGCAGCTGGGGTGGCAAGGCATTTTTCTGAGGTGGCAGCTGCCACCCCGTGCCACCCCGTAAAACCGCCACTGCAGTTCAGCCTCTCTCAGCTTTTTCATCTCCGACACATCCCCAATGTCTATCCCATGATTTTCGAAGGGAAGGTTCCAGTCAATATTGACATTGTTCTTATATTCATCCATCCACATTCCACACCTCGGCCACCCTCAGCATTACGCTTCATCCTCCCACTCAAATCTGGGAGGTAAGGCTTGCTGGCTCGTTCAATCAGTAGCGTGGGGTGGGGAAAAATGTAGGGGAAGCCAATGTTTTTGGGTCGGGGGGGGGGGGGGGTGGGGGGGGGGGGGGGGGGTGGTCAATAACGTAACCAGATGAGTGATTACAGCGCCCGGTAACATTTTACACACATTTGTATCATACAGATGCAGGACTTGTACACGCCTGTTATCTAAGTGACAGGTCCGCACGCACTCTCCAGCTGAAACTCTCTCGTCTTATTAATTTAAGCATTTTCTTATTAATTTATGCCAACTTCCCCCCACCAATGCAATACCAGCCGCTCAATGCGCAGTGCAGATTCGGTAATTAATAAATAAGAAGCATTCATTCACAAACTAAATCAGGAGACCTTTAAAGTTTTACGTTCACATCAAAGTATCAGTATGCGTTGTGTTGATAATGGACGAGACCCGCCGAGTCAGCGTAAAGTTGAGACGATCTCTGTTTAATGTCTGAATCTGATAACAGATAAAATGATCAGTTTTAAATACATTTCCCTCAGTGACTCCTCTCATTGCTTGGAACGTTTACAAAAAGGGAAGAGGAAACGTGAGGGACACAATATATACAAAAAGTAAAATCACAAAGAAAGGAAATGAAAGTCCTCACAACAATAAACTCCTGAGCACAGCTCTCCGACCTTGCCAGGTATTTAACATTCAATAAAATGAAGAACACAGAATACAATAATATAAAACACAGAATGTGTGTGATTATACAAAATTAAATTAAATAAACCCCACTGCATATTTACATCTGTTACACTAACACACACGGCAAGTGCAGCAACAGTCCTCGTCTCTGTAATTAGTTCAGTCCGTAGTCCAAAAGTAACACAAAAATATAAACAATCTCATCTATTCAGGTGATCGGGCCCTATATGGCATGCTATCTGCGGTGCTGATTTTCGGATAGCAGCACCCTGTGCTAATTAAACAACTGCAATAAAACAACTACTTCAGACTGAACACCTGCAGCTAAATCCAGGCAAGCAATGCACAATAACCAACAGAACCACATCAGAAATTGCACACATAGCTACACGGGCAGGTCAGGCAACAGGTATGCACAGAGAGAAAGGGGTGTGCATTTCACTCACCCTATTTGAAGAGGAAGGCCATTCTCCTGTCTTTCATGGTAGCGAAGTGGTCAATAACAATGTCATAGAACTTCCCAGCGGCCTTTAGGTCCTCCACAACAACAGAGTCAATGGATATTGTGGCTAGGTTGACAAGTCTGTCCTGTCCACACGTGTTCCTCAGATACGTTTTGATCCTTTTTAGACAGGAAAAGGAGCGCTCTGCTGATGTGCTGGTGGCTGGTATCGTGAGCATGAGCTGGAGCAGCTTGTAGACCTCGGAGAGTGTGCCCTGTAGGTCATCCTCAATAAGAAGCTGTATCAGCTCTCCTGGTGGCTTGTGAAACAACCTGTTGTTGTACAGCGTGTGCAGCTCATTCCTTAACTTCTGCTCATCAAAGAATGGATACGTGTTGATCAGCTGAGCCAGCTCACTGCTGGGAAATGCATCAGGGTTGCAGAACGATATGAATGATGTGTGTTCCAGTATCCGAAAAAAGTGCAGGTGCTCCATATCTGCAAATCTTTGGGTCATGTGCAACACTATGCCATCAACAATCTGGAAGTAAAGACGCCGGAAAGATACAACCGTTTCCTCGTCTCCTTCTTGGTGCTGGTTAAACCCTTGCTCCAGGTCGTCCCAGCCGCGGCGACGTCGTTTACGTCGGGGCACAGGATCGCCGACTGCTTTGACCGTGTCATCGTAAATGCGACTGAATGTCTCATCTGTTCTTGTGGCTTTGAGAGCGCTGAGAGTGCTCATGATCCGATCCTGGCATTTTTTGATGTCCGCCGTCTTGCTTTGCAGAACCTGGAAGAGTGGTTCTGTGAGGCCGAAAATGGACTGAAAGACCCCGAGCAGGAAGGTGAAGTCAAAATCCTCAAGTTTTTGCTTCAAGGAAGCACTCTGTGCAATGGTCTCTTTGTCCCATCCCGGCTCTGTCATTATCCTGTCAAAAGCGATACAGAGCGACCCGCGTCCTTCATGGATGGCGTGTACTGCGCGGCTTTTAAAATTCCACCTCACAGCAGAACCCCCTGGTACACGCACAGCTCGATCAACTTCAGACAGTAGTGCTGATCTCTTACATGAACGTGAGAAAAAATTGTGGAAGGCATCGAGATTGGCAAAAAAACAGTTTGGCTGCTTGGATGTTGTTTGTGCCTTGTGCTAAAACCAAATTTAATTTGTGAGCATAGCAGTGGATGAATAGCGCATTGGGGCAGTGTGCTTTCACTAAAGCCTGAACGCCACCGTGCTGTCCACTCATGCAGCTTGCTCCGTCATAAGTCTGACAAATCAGTTTGTTTGTTGGGCTGTAGTTCCCGATGGCTCTCATGACAACTGATGTTACAGCTTTTGCATCTCTTTCTAAGCTGACATCAAAAAAGCCGAGGAAACGTTCACACACACTGCCTTTTTCATTCACATATCTGATTATGATAGTGAGTTGGCACTTATTGGAGATGTCTGATGTGTCATCCACTTGTACAGCAATGAAAGGAGAAATGTGTATTTCTTTATCAGTCTCATCCTGGATACAACGAGCTATGCTCTCAATTATGTCATTTTGTATGGTGTTTGACATACCACTGAAGACTGTTGACGATCCCAAGTGCTCCGCGAGTGCAGTGTCAAACTCTGCAAATGCACGTACCAGCTCTACAAAATTGCCCCTGTTAGAGCTGCCAGCGGCCTCATTGTGTCCCCTGAATGCTTGCTCTTGACGTGCAAGGTACAGGGCAGCAATGATGAGTTTCCTCAGAATATCCCGGTTCTTTTTTACTTGTTCGTTGTGCTTCTTTGTGCTAATGGTTCTTGCTACATCCAGAGCCTCGTCAATCCTGACGCGTCCAAAAAGCTTTAATTTCACAGCACAATCTATATGATTTTTAGATTTACCGTGACTCTCAATTGCCCGTGACAGGTTGGCAAGGTCGATGAATCCTGAAGTTGCCCAAGGATTGTTCAGGGAGCACGAACCCTTGTCAAAAAGAAGACATGGCCAGCAAAATAGACGCTGAAGTTTAGCGCTTCCAGTTAGCCACTCCGTGCGGACATAATTGTCCTCATTGAACGTCCGATTAGATCCCTTATTCCTCTGTGTACACAGCTCGAGTGTGGGCGTTGTCCTGCCATCTGCTTTAATTTTTAGTTGCTGCTGTAGCGGAAGTTTAGTGAAGTTATGCTTAATTAAGTACGCCAAATCTCCTCCCTCCATAATGCTTCATTTGCTTGATAATTTCTAACGGCGGTGATGACAGTTACAGTATTAAAATTGATGTTGATGTGATTGGATGGCAGTGTCCAATCAAATCGCCAGCCGCCAGCCGCCAGCCGCCAGCCGCCCCTGAAGGGAAGCTAGAGGCGGCTGGCTTCCCCTGGCATGGCCCTGACCAATCACAGGTTGGCAGGGGCATCACGTGGGACTCATCTGATTGGTTAATCCCTCAATTTTTTTTCACCAAGGGAAGCTAGATTCTGCTGGCCTCCTCTCGCAACAGTGAATGCAATCTACTGTTTCACCATGACATCTAGAGGGGCGCTGTTTCACTCTTTGTAAAATACTCAATGAGAATGGGGGAGAGACGGAGAGACGGTCCGGCAGGAACACACAGGAAAGTAGAATTACAGAAACAAAACAAAGTGTTTTTATTTATTTATTTAAGTTATAACTACAATCCTAAAAAACAGGGGAAGCCTGGCTTCCCTTGGCCTCCGGGAGAAAACGCCACTGCGTTCAATGTGGGCAATTTTAGAGCAAGGAATAACCTCTATGCTTCCTCCATACAGCCACACCCGGATGCAGAGTTCCACATTTTCACCGCCGTATATTTTCATTCCACCATCGAGGCTTCCGATATCTCCAAAGAACTTGCGATCAGCTACAACAATCCCTGTGATGGCGGGGCTCTTTCCAGGCAGTGAGTCGTCCTTTAAAGCATACCACTCAGGTCTGAAGGACTCGTACATGCACCACAGAGCTCAGTCAAAGGCATCCGCAGCTGGTATGTAGGGGATAAGTTTCATGTCGTCGTAATTTACTTTGTCAAACACTGCTGTCAGTATCACGGTGCGGTCCTTTTTGATCCGAGCAAACATTGACTCTGCCCATTCAACATGGACTTCTGACTTCTGAGCATCCAAGATGGCCACCACTTCCCCCACAGCAACCTTCCACCCAGAGAGTCTGACCTGAGTGAGGCCGAGCCGCTCAGAGTGACGGACTCTCTTCACCAGGGCTTGGTGAACGGATGAGAGTTGGGGTAGAGCTTCCTCACCACGCTACTCTCCTTCTTCACCTCTGCGTTGTTCTGGTTCACCAGTTCCTTCTTTTCAAGTTTATTCATCACATTGGGCAGTCTGTTGATGTCTGTTTTCATATTGTCCATCCTGTTGGGTATTCCCTGACCCCTGATGGAGTTGTTGCGGTGGGCTCTACTGAGTCTCTATGAGTGGGTATGAACCTCCTTCTTCATGGAGCCAAGGTAAAGAAGAGACCCAGCCATTGCAAAGGCCAGAAGGAATCCTTTAACCCAGCCAGATCTCATCCTGGGGCTTCTGTGCATGTCTTGTGAATAAAGGAGGAGGAAATATTCCCCTGCCTTTAATTTCAGGTGCTCTCACTTTCACCCTCCTTATCCAAATACAGTAATGCCCTTTGGCAAACCACTGCTGTGTTATCCGACATCCAGTTCCCTGGCAATAAACGAATATAGGACATTACAACATTAAAGTTGCCATTACACTGCATCTAACGGTATGAAGGTTTATGACAATCAACATGATCATACAAAGATCCAATTGGTTTAATACCCACATAATCCTGTGGGTCACATTATGGCTGATGGCTCTCTTGACAGTATGTTCCCATAAATCTACCACTACACGACACTAAATAAGAACCAAACCCTAAGTTATAAGATTATGCTACATCATAATAGGATCTATTATATAAATGTAGAGGTAAGCTAAAACACAAAATAATGGGCATTACCTCTTTGAATACTTTTAAAGCCTTTTTTTATCCACATTTGATTCATTTCCTTTTGCTGTGATATGTATTTTTCTGAATGTTTTTTCTGCCAGTTGCAGGGGCCCATGGGGGTTTGGGCAGCTCAGACTCAGCCATTTTTGTGCAGACACTCGAACCCTATCTGAGGTGAGCAGTGCAAAGCTTCTTTATGTGCTTGGCAACTGTAATGACATACCACTCCTATGGACCATATACTGTATATCCTCCCCTCATAAATTCAGTTTTTACAGCTCATCTTGTGGGAATTTAGAGTCCAGTTTTCTCTTGATTTGAAGCAGCTAAAGTATCAAACAAATATGTTATAAATCATATAAAATACATCCATAAAGAAATGTCCAATACTGTATATTAAGAAGCTCATATATTATCATAAAAACACTAGGAAATTAAGCTCTTATTGTGAGATATTGGCAAACTGTGATACTTCAAAATAGAGATTTTGTCTCCAAACATTGTAATCATTGAATGTAAGACATCAGATAGAGTAACAGTCTTATGTTAATTAAATAAAACAGAGTAGATAGATCTGTAAGTAAATCAAACATCAAACAGTTTGTGCAACTGAGTGATAAAAACAATTTGTTAAGAGGTTGAATTGTTCATTTGATCCACCCTTTTCAGTTGATCTTCCGGCTATTATAATTATTATAGAGTATAGATCATTCTTGTCATTATCATAATAAACTGAAGAATAAAAAGGCTGAGCATGAGACAAAACAGAATCAGGCTGCTGATGTTTTTGTGTAAGAATAAAAAATGACATGACAAACTGTGATCTATTGAAACTGAATGTTTGTCTCCTCTTGACACACAAGAGAAATGAATCACACTGTCCATTACAAGGGTAATCCACATGGCTGGTGTATCATGCTATCTTTATCACTAGGCCAGGGGATAAACACAAGCAGAGACGATGAAGCACAATGCAGAGCAGCTTAGCTGCTGGGCATAAGGATAGATGATAGGATGACGTTTCTCTTTGCTGCTCACCACTAGTGCCACGCCCCTGACTATAAATCTGATATTACATAAAACAGCTTAGGAAGACGCAGCTTCATTCACTCCATGTTAAGTCAATCTGCCGGGTATATAACGTGGCTGGATTCACCACATACAATCAGCTTTGCACAATTAAACTTCAACAAATATAAATGTTCACTCAAACAGAGGTCCATCATTTCATCACTCACTTAATTTTACTCATTCCTTTTGCCTTGCTGTTTTTCATCACCCAGAATGATGGATGACTTTACTAATTTGCATCTTTCTCATGATTGTCAGGTCGCTTCTTGCAATCAGTGACGAACTCCCTCTGAGCCCAAGACATGAGCAAGCCAAGCTTCTTCTGGAGCGAGCACGACTCAAGGCTCGCTCCAATCACATTAACGAAGATCTCCGCTGCGGACGCCCCAAGTCTGATCAGAGATCCACCATGTAAGTTGGCTTCATCTGCTTACGTGGGCTATGACCTCTTTGGCATCTTCAAAACTTTATACAGTTTTGCATGCACAGTTATGAATCACTGTAGTGATAACGAGTTTAATTTGCTGACAAGTTAGTTTGCTGTATCTGTTTATGTGTTACGGTGTGTGCAGGAAGCAGGACCCAAATGCAGATTAAAGTGTCAAAAATATCTCCTTTATTTCAAGGCTATACTAGAAACAAAGACAGAACACTCACCGAAGACCAAGTCAAAACACAAGACGAACCGACCAAGACAGACAGAAAAACCAGAACTTAAATACACACAAGACTAATTATACAAACAAGACACAGGTGAGGAGGGAGGAGAAAACACAGGGACACCAGGTGCACACAATCGGGTAATAAGACACACCAGGGAAACTAACGACAGGGAACCACAGACAGATCTAAAGACAAAACACAACGCAGACAGAAAACCAAAGACAGATCTAGACAAGACACAACGCAGACAGAAAACCAAAAACAGATCTAGACAAGACAAAACACAACACAGACAGAAACAGGCAAGACAGGAGGTGAAGACCTTTCAAAATAAAACATGAAACAAAAGACAGAAAAAGACAAGACAAAATACAACACAGACAGATCTTGACAGTACCCCCCCCCCCCCTCAAGGGACGGATCCCAGACGTCCCAAAAAAAAATCCAACAGGGTGGGTGGAGGGGGACCGGAGGAGGGACACAAAACTAAGGCCAACAGGGTGGGTGGAGGGGGTCTGGAGGACGGGCTTGGGCTGACAGCAGAGGACCCGGAAGGGGTCTCGGGCGGACGGCCCATGGGGCAAGGCAGAGATCAAGGATGGGGTCTCGGGCGGACGGCCCGGGGGCAAGGCAGAGTTCAAAAAGGGGAACTCGGGTAGACGGCCCGGGGGCAAGGCAGAGTTCAAAAAGGGGGACTCGGGCGGACGGCCCGGGGGCAAGGCAGAGTTCAGGGTGGGGCGAAGGCCAAACCGCTCCGGAGGCCGGGCAGGACCCGGTGTCGGCCGAACAGGAGACAGATGATGGCGGAGCCTCCAACGGAACTGGACAAGGGGTTGGCAGTACCCCAGGCAGGACAGGAGATGGCGGGGCCTCCAACTGGACTGGACAAGGGGTTGGCAGTACCCCAGGCAGGACAGGAGATGGCGGGGCCTCCAACTGGACTGGACATAGAGCTGGCAGGATCCCTAGCGGAACCTCCAAAGGCACGGGACATAGAGTTGGCAGGACCCCCGATAGAAGAGTAGTCGGCGGGACCTTCAACGGAACAGGACAAGGGATTGGCAGGACCCCCGGCAGAAGAGTAGTCGGCGGGGCCTCCAACGGCACTGGACATAGGGTTGGCAGGACCCCCGGCAGAAGAGTAGTCGGCGGGACCCCCAACGGGACAGGACATAGGGTTGGCAGGACCCCCGGCAGGAGAGTAGTCGGCGGGGCCTCCAACGGGACAAGACACAGGGTTGGCAGGACCCTCGGCAGGAGAGTAGTCGGCGGGGCCTCCAACGGCACAGGACATGGGGTTGGCAGGACCCCCGGCAGAAGAGCAGTCTGCGGGACCTCCAACGGCTCAGGACATGGGGTTGGCAGGACCCCCGGCAGAAGAGTAGTCTGCGGGACCTCCAACAGCACATGAGTAGGGACTTGAGTGGGAACCCGAGAGAGGGCTTGAGAGGGAACTCAAGAGGAAACTTGAGAGTTGACTCGAGAGGTGACTTGAAAGGAATCTCGAGAGGGAACTTGAACGGAGACTCGAGAGGTGACTTGAGAGGGGACCCGATAGGGAACTCGAGAGGAGACTCGAGAGGGGACTTGAGAGGGGACTCGAGAGAGAGGGCTTGAGAGGGAACTCAAGAGGGAACTCGAGAGGGGACTTGAGAGGGAACTCGAGAGAGTACCCGAGAGGAAACTTGAGAGGGGCCTCGAGAGGGGATTTGAGAGGAAACTTGAGGGGACTCGGGTAGGAACTTGAGAGGGGACTCGGGTAGGAACTTGAGAGGGGACTAGAGAGGGAACTTGTGTCGGTCGGTACGCCGACAGGACACGGGGAGCTGGCGTTGGCTGGAGAGTCAACAAGAGACGAGGTACTGGAGTCGGCCGGTACGCCGACAGGACTCGGGGAGCTGGTGTTGGCTGGAGAGCCAGCAGGAGACGAGGTGCTGGAGTCGGCCGGTATGCCGACAGGACTCGGGGATCTGGCGTCGGTCGATGAGTCAACAGGTGACGAGGAGCCGGAGTCGGGACCATGACTGCTGGGGCCGGTACTTGAGCCGGAACCATGGCTGGAACTGGGGCCGGAACCATGGCTGCTGGGCCCAGTACTTGAGCCGGAATCATGGCTGCATGGGCCGGTTTTGGAGCCGGAAACATGGCTGTAAGATCCAGTTCTGGAGCTGGAAACATGGCTATAAGGTCAGGAGCTGAAGCCTGGATCATGGCTGTGTGGGCCGGCTTTGGAGCCAGAATTTAATTGGCCAGAACTGGGGCTGGAACCATGGCTACTGGGGCCAGAACAGGGGCCGGAACCTTGGCTGCTGGGGCCAGAACTGGGTCTGGAACCATGGCTGCTGGGCCAGAACAGGGGCCGGAACCATAGCTGCTGGGGCCAGAACTGGGGCCGGAACCATGGCTGCTGGGGCCAGAACTGGGGCTGGAACCATGGCTACTGGGGCCAGAACTGGGGCCGGAACCATAGCTGCTGGGGCCAGAACTGGGGCTGGAACCATGGCTGCTGGGGCCAGAACTGGGGCTGGAACTATGGCACTTTGGGCTCGTGCTGCTAACCTGGCCTTGCGACTCCTTCTTTTAGGAGCCGTTTGGAGGCTCCGTGGACCTCCAAAAGCCAGACGAGCACCAGCGAATGGCTCCTGGACTGTAGCAAACACTGGGTGAGAAGCAGGGGCTGACGCCAGACGGACCACACCGATGCGTGTGGTATCAAAAGGGGAATTGGGAGACCTGGGTCTATCAGGATCGGGAAAACAAACCGTGAGGTAATCCAAAAGCCAGGCAGGTAAGAATTTAACCAAATCTTGATTCTTCATTGTAAGGTTGAATGTTTCTGCCAAAGCAGCATCTCGCTGTTGAACCCTGACCGCTCCTATCCATCGATGAGCGCAGTCAGACAAAGAAAAGGTATAATCCACTAGTTCCTGCTCAAACGGATCTGCTGGGCCCATATCTCAGGTCGGTTCGTAATATTACGGTGTGTGCAGGAAGCAGGACCCAAATGCAGATTAAAGTGTCAAAAATATCTCCTTTATTTCAAGGCTATACTAGAAACAAAGACAGAACAGAACACTCACCGAAGACCAAGTCAAAACACAAGACGAACCGACCAAGACAGACAGAAAAACCAGAACTTAAATACACACAAGACTAATTATACAAACAAGACACAGGTGAGGAGGGAGGAGAAAACACAGGGACACCAGGTGCACACAATCGGGTAATAAGACACACCAGGGAAACTAACGACAGGGAACCACAGACAGATCTAAAGACAAAACACAACGCAGACAGAAAAGCAAAGACAGATCTAGACAAGACAAAACACAACACAGACAGAAACAGGCAAGACAGGAGGTGAAGACCTTTCAAAATAAAACATGAAACAAAAGACAGAAAAAGACAAGACAAAATACAACACAGACAGATATTGACATTATGCCTCAATTTCCCATCTGTATGTCTCCCCTATCTTCCCCTCTGCTTTGTCCCATCTTCTCTTGCACTTTGGCAATTCTAATTTTGCGTAACTGAACATAAGTTGACGCTTTGACATACACAGAGCTGTCAATGTTGAGAAAATGTTTGTTGTCGTTCTGTTCATGTGACATTGAACACGTCACACAATTTAGTTTGCTTAAAATCCCTTGTATTAGCAAGAAGCATTCTCTTCATTTAGAATAAGAATAAGGAAGATTTACATTGGACATACATTAAAGACCTACCGTACCTACCTGCACCCATTATGAACTGTAATTCTCATTGTCAGGTCTTTTGTTTATATAATCTCCAAAAATCTCTCAATTTGAAAAGGTTTTGCATCTACCTGCTCTGTTTCTGAGAGATAGATGAAATTCAGTGTCACTTATGCTCATTTTTGCTTCACTTTTACAAGATACTATCTTACAAATTAATTTAAAACAAGTGTTACTCTCTTATCGACAAATAAACGATTGTGTTCTTTTGCAGAAAGAAGCAGCAAGTTGAGCCTCTCACTCCAGCACCAGAGCAGAAAGCTGTTCAAACCAAAGAAGATAATTCAGCTCAAACTGTATCTAATACCCTCCTCATCCCCAGCCAAAGAGACACTTCCCCCAGTGACCAAGGGGCTCGATCCAGACGCTACGGTTGTTCACCCACACGGGTGCGCTTTGAAGACGAATCAGAGAAAGAAGCAGAGTCTCGGTACCTGGATAGAGTGAGACAGCGCAGCAGATCTGGGGGGCCCAAATCCAAGAAAAAAGTAAATAATACAGATTCTAGCAGTAGTGGAACAGAGAGGAACAAAAGCCATCGGAGTGTCTCCATGCCTCCTTTACAGAAGAAAGAAGTTGCGGGTTTCAGTGGTGAACCCACAACAGTGATTAAAGAGATTATAGTGCTGGTGAAGAAATGTGAGGCATGTGGCTCTGTGGTCAGGGAGCCCCAGCCAATGTCATCACAGTCAGATCCAAAGAACACTGAGCCCCCACAGTCTGAGGACACACGGGAAAAAGCTGCTCCTCGCTGGGTGCCTCATAACAAGCCAGAAGCAAGTACTCGTCCTAAAGCTTCTTTAACTGTCACTTTTGCCGGAGCTTACGTGCTGGGGGAAAACAAAGAGAGCAGCACAGGGTGGAAACCTTCAGGGTTTGGGAAACTTAGGAGAAGGAGTAGGAAAGGAGAAAGTCGGCTGGAGTCTGGCAATGGCCCTTACGGTCCATCTTGGGCTCAGCGGCGTAACTCAAATCCCAGGAACAGGGTCAATGTGAGCAGAGCTGTTTCTTTTTCCTCTGATAGTCCTGTCGCTCTGGAGCCCCGTTTGCCGGAGGCATCTGGACTAAGGGAATCTCCTCCCCCAACACTGCCTATAAAGTCGGCTCTGAAGTCGAGTTCAAGGAATCGCTCGGCTGCAGGACAGTCCTCTGTGCAGTTCCAGATTACTTCAAATCCGGGAGGTGAGGGAGGATCACAGAATTCTGAACTCCTGGACCCTACAGAGGCTAGAGGGCAGTCTGCAGTGGCTCTAACCCAAGGGAGCCCTGCCACAAGCAACCCAGTGCCCTGTATCAGACCCTCCACCCTGAGGTACTCCGCAGCCCTGCCAGCTGTTGAACTCTGGGAGGCCACTCCAGATGGAGCAGGTGAGTGGTCATTGGGGAAGAGCAGGGCGGATAGATCTCAGTTCCTATGGAAGGTCGCGTACACTTGATTTTCTGCCATTTAGGATTTACTATTCTAGGAATAAGAACTATGTTTCAATTTCTTAATTAAGTATGAGCAAAATGTACTCAAATATTTAAAAATAATAGTAATTAGGTAAGATATTATTTTATAAGATTATTATTAATCCTGATTAAATGTGTTTATAATATATATATATATATATATATATATATATATATATATATATATATATAAATATATAGATATATAAATCAACATTTGAAAATATTTTCATTAATTAATACCTAAGTAAGTACCTAAGAAATTGGAATTGTAAATCTTCAAAGTATAATAATCAATGAGTTAGGTGGAATACAAATTACAATATTGTTCTGTGAAAAGCAGCAGTACAGTATAAAGTAGCAGAAAGTACCTCAAATGTTTTACTTTAGTGCCATACTTAGGTGGATTCACTTAGTTACTATCCAACACTGACAGTGGAATAGAATGGAACAAAATGGAATTAAAATAATACAGGAAAATGATTATTTGACATCCACTAATTACATTGTGTGTACCACCAGGTGAGCCTGGTTCTGGTCCTGAGTGTCGTCCCGCTCTGCGCGGCCTGGCTATGTCTCGGGCTGAGGACCTCAGAGCAGAGCTGCTGAGAGCAGAACATCTGAAAGCTGAGGCCATATGGGAGGAAAATTGTGACGGTTCCAGGTAAGCCAAAGTAACAACGCTCTTCATAGCTTAGATATTAAACCCCTTGCCCCCCCCATGCTGTTTCCAAAATGCATTTAGCATGTCAGCCTGGTTGCAGTTAGGAGATTAAAACCCTGACCTACAGTCCACAGGATGTTGTTATTAAAATGATTATGTGAACATTAAGACTATACTGCCCTCTTCTGGTAATGAAGACCTGTGCTTGTTAAGGTCATTCAGAGCTGAATTATAAAACAAAGAACAACAATCCTGGCTTGTTATGTTGGTGATGTCTTTGTGTCTATATTAAAATATGTTGTGTTCATATTACACTCTTGTTGAAAAAAATCTGTCTGTCTGTCTGTCTGTCTGTCTGACTGGCCTTTTACAGAAAGATGGATGGTCGACCGAAACTCTTCCTACGTCGCTTCTTCTCCTCCATTGGTCTGAACAGTGTTGGTAGGCTGGTGAAAGGAGGCCGCTCCAGCAGCATGGAGCAGCTCAGTTTACCCTCAGCACCACGGGTGGGCAGCTCTGCTTCCCCAAGCCCCACGCGCAGACCCCAGCCCAGCATCCGCATGCAGAGGACGCCCTCACTGCAGACACTGAACACGGTGAGAAGCAAACTCTTCTTCATATGATGTTCAGGACGGTTGTGTTGCTCTGCCATCGTCCTTTATTTTTCACATCGATAAAATAAGAATGTTTACCCCATAAAGGTTGCTGTAGGCAGAAAACAAGTTCCAAGTTCTGCTTTAAAGTACCTTTCACTGCTTATTTGCCACAGTGGACCAACCTACGCTTTGATGTATTACCTCTCTGTCTGATATTGGGAGCAGAGATAATGCATTCCAGGTTGTCCGTGTTTCCTACTTTCTGTGTCAGCCATCCTTGTTGTCCTCCTGGCAGCTGAAATATACATTAAAATAATGTAAACAACATTCTGTACCATCCAATCATAGACGGTATTTGCAAAATGTGTGTGTGTTTGGTGTCAATCACACATTGTTAGATTTGTAGGTTTGTTAGAGCCAAAAAGTTGCATTGCCAAAAGCAGATCCGGAGACATTTTGCCAATATGAAAAACAGTAACACAATGTTTTACAGTGCCATTTATTTGCCACTAGGTGCTGCCACTGGCCCAACTACGCAAAGCCTCCTCAGTGCAGAGTTTGGAGAGGAGAACAGAACGTTCAACAATACTGGGAGAGGTGCGGATACCGTACGGCCTGGCACCCAGGTGAGTGTCATAAACCAAATAAAGGAGAAAAATACAATGAACATGGATTATCAAACCACATCGTTTCGTTTTCTGTGACTAAAGCTGCATTGTTGCTGTTACAGCCCTGACAGCCCTCAGATCGAGTTTCACAGGGCCCTGAGTGCTGAAGATGTACTTGCCTCCAGAATTGTGCGTCCTGTGGGCCGGGTCACCCAGGCTTTCCCTGATGGGACTCTCCTCCTGGAGCTGGTCAGACCCCCAAATGGTCCATTTGGTTTTGTCATCTCAAGGGGCAAAGGTCGACCCAACACAGGTAGCTTTTTAAATCTACATTGTCTTTGTACTTTCTTAAATTTGGCGTTTTGCAGGGTTATTATTTGTATTTATTTGATATGCTGTATCTTGCATATGTCATTGTTCAGATAAATATGGACCTTTTAGAAATTGGCAATTGGTAATCTTCATAATTATATTGATCATATTCGGATACAAATGCTTTTACTCATAGTAAAGCTGTTTTATGTTTACAATTTTGTTGTTTTGGTATGGTTAACTTTTTTTGCTTGCACCTGTTTTCCTCTACTCTACCTCCTCTATTCTCACTCTATGCAACCATTCCTTCACCTTCATTTTATGTGTCTTTCTTCTCTCTGTTCACCTCTTATTGTTTCCTTTCCAGGTGTGTATGTAGAGAAAGTGGGTGACGGTGGTGTCGAAGGCCCTTACACAGGTCTCCTCGGCATCGGTGATGAAATTCTGCAGGTGAATGGAGAGGCAGTTGCTGGCCTCAGTCTGGACCATGTGACGCGGCTCATGACCCGGGAAAGCACTGCTTCTCTTCGGATCATGCCGGCCCGACGCAACCAGCGCTGACTGGGAGATAAGCATGGCATAGAGCCATTTCTCCTGCAGCTATGGATTTTAATTCACCGCTACAAACCCTGACCATTGACTGTAACCTGTGAATAGAGTTTTCTTCTGTGCAGTTTGATGTGTGAAAAGGCTACATGAGATTACAGGGTTGCATGTTCAATACAATATGACACTGCAAGGGGACTCGGATTGCAATGACAAATCAAAAACATAACCAAAGGACTATGCAAATAAATGCAGTAGGTCTGCACTAGATATAACCTGTATTCCAGAGTATATATTGTGATACTAATAAAATGTTAAGACTATATAATATTATTTAGATCCAGGACAACTGTTTTTATTTATTTATGGTCCGACATAACTGAATAGGGATTGTTTAACTTCACTTTTTTATGTTTAAATTGAGATTTATTTTTGACTCCCTAAATGAGTGTAGAAAATATTTTGTTTCAAATATTGTGCCACACTTAAATGTTTACTATTAATCTTATTGATGATGGCAGATGATTGACTTGTGGAATGATGTACCACATGTATAATCATGGATCCTGATACATTTCAACTTAATAACTATTTATTTAATTAATAAATAAAAGTTTGCAAATAAATAATATATTGCACTGGGGCTCTGCAGGATTCCTTTTCTTTTTTTACTTGTGCTGCGTCACTTAATATCATTCAGGAAAATTATACTTGTTTTCTTTGTTTATTCAATTGTTTATTATGTCAAAAGTTTGTAATACATTCATTAATTATGAACAAAACACATGCTATTCAGTTATGATAAAACGTAATATCCAATCCAATCCAACTTTATTTATATAGCACTTTAAAAACCTTCAGACCAAAGTGCTGTACAGAGAGATAAGCTCACACAACATAATATAAATACATTTAAAATACAAGATACAAACACAAAACAAACCAGAATAAACTTAATAATTAAAAAATAAATAACAGCCATATAATAAAAAACAATAGACCACTGAAAGCAAATAAAAGCAACAATCTACTTGTTTCTGAATGCCAAGGAGAAGAGATGGGTTTTAAGACGAGATTTAAAAGCAGTCAGTGTGGGAGCCTGTCTGATGAGCAAGGGCAGGTCGTTCCACAGTTTAGGGGCGGCAGCAGAGAAAGCACGGTCCCCTCTCCGCTTAGACTTTGTTTTTGGCACCCTCAGGAGCAACTGATCAGCTGACCTGAGAGTGCGAGTGGGCGTGTAGCTGTGTAACAGCTCAGAGAGGTAGGGCGGGGCCAGGCCATTGAGGGCTTTAAAAGTAAATAAAAGAGTTTAAAAATGAATAAACATTTATATTATAAGGGACCACCCTTATAATATCAATGTTTAAATTACGAGTTGAATTATAAACACAATTTGTTTTTTTATTTCAAAAGTGAAACTCCAAAAACCTAACACAGTCTCAATTTAATCAATCAGGTGTAGCCTATTGATTTGCAAATGTAGGATCACCAATTGGAACAAAGAAGTGCCGATTGCTCCCCATCATCAAACATCTTATGGCACAATTGAGGTCCACAAAAACGTTTAAATGGCTAATCAGACCATACAGCGTTAAGCACAGGATGCCGGATGATGGTCGTGACTGCTGTTTATCTGTTGAAAGTTCGTGACTAATAATGCTCTAACACAGGGCTTAAAAACGTGTAACATGAGACTGTCTAATTATGTTTCTTGGGTTCTATATTTAGCACGTCACACGCTTATTTGACTAATGTATGGCATTATTTAAAGTCATACACGTATTTGACAAAACGTGAAAAAAGGCTATGTGAAAAATCCGTTATTAGGATGTACCTGCTACCATTTGAGCTGTCCTGAATGTGCTCTGATAGCGTGCTGCTCTTTTATCTGACGCGTCCAGAGGCCGATACGCTTTTATCTCCCCCAGCCATGAGTCCCGGCCCCGGGGAACCGCCGTCCAAGTCCTCCAACACCAACAATGACATGCAACAGCACATTTATTTATTTATTTACTTAAGTTATTTATTCACACATTTATACATGTATTGATTTGTTAATTGATAAAGAATCGTGTGTCCCTTTCGATTATGGCATCGTTATCATAATTACATCCTCGTCATTCTGTATCAATAGCACATCCTGCCTCAAGGCGAAGGAAATTAATATGGATTATAGGCTACTCTTTTCAGGATAACAAAAAATAACAAAAAAGAGACGACCCTCTGCTATCGGTAGTTATCTCATTGCAGGATAAATTGGCTTAGCAAAAACCCTTTGTTGAAATTAAAAATAGGTCAACAGCTTAACCTGAGCTTTTGTTTCTTTCATAAAATAAAATAAAACACCCTCCACTAAAGCTCTGGATACAGTTTACCCCGCGTTGTTACAGGCCGTTGCTCTGTGCCTGTTTGCTTTTTTATGCTTTGCCCTCCACAAGCCTATATAGCCCGCGACAGCCAAATAATAATGAATCATTTCATAAATAATGGGTTTAGTGTCTTATCGGGAATGAAGAGGCCGCTGCCGTGCGCTTATCTCACTCGGCCACATTGCGGCCTGTGTTCCGCTCCCCATACTGAGGGAGCGCGCTGGATGCTGCGAGGAATACTCAGCCACCACACCACACACACACACACACACACACACACACACACACACACACACACCACACACACACACCACACACACACACACACACACACACACACACACACACACACACACACACACACCACACACACACACACACACACACACACACACACACACACACACACACACACACACACACACACACACACACGCACACACACACACACACACTGCTCCAGCACTGGTGGAAAAAAAAGAAAAACCTCAGACATGGATGACCCACTCACAAAATGGCTCCACTTACACAGTAACATCAACAACACGGCTAGAACGGTAAGTGCAAAAAATACACCTCTGTATTTAAACCAGGTTATTCGTTGTTCCCTACGGCTATAATTTGATGGTTATCGTCGGAATTTATCGATGTTATATTCGGAATATTTAGCCTACATTTTCTGCTATTGTCCGATCGTATGTTGGAGACTGTAGCTACGGGATGTAGGCTAATAACGGATGCGAGGCCTATTGGAGAATTCCCAGAAATAAAAGTGCGCTTTTTGTAGCGGTCTGTTGTTCGTTTCCAGTATTATTTCCCACATCTTTATATTTTTAATTAGCCATTAAAACAATTTACACTGTTGTTTAGTGTAATCAATCTGACACGCTTTTGCGGCTTTACAACAACAACAACAGCATTATGGCCTATTGCTATAATGACATATAACACCACCGACTCTGACATGTGTAGCTATAGAAAACGATCAAGTTGAAGTATTTTTGAAGGTTATCTGTGGATTGCTGAAAACCAAAAAGGTGGGATTTGATATCGACGAGGAATGGACACCGAGCTCTATTCGTGGTCCTGGCATGTAGGTTGTCATTAAGACGAGAAGTTCACCTTAAAATAAAGAACAACCGTAATTAGCTTTTCATATTAGACTTTACGCAGGGCTCAAACCTTGGTTTATAGGCTACATTAAGGTATTATCTTAACGAGTAAGAGCCAACAATTAGAGATGAATAGATACATCAAAAACATGCACTACAGAAACAACAAATAACAAATGTAGCCTATTTAAAATAAAGTACACGGGCTCCACATCTATGATAAAATGTTTGACTGGTGACATTTCACAATGAGCCTATAAGGAATGTTTCACATCGCAACATATTTAGAGAACAGAAATCTCTCGAATCTTCATAGCTTACACATAATATAATACTCGAGAATTAATAATAAAAAACTCTTTTTTTTTAATTTGAGTTGCAATCGGCCTTTTCTTTTTTTATTATTACTTTGACCTTTTTTAAGTGTTGAACATAGTGTGGTAGGCCTAATTACGAGACATTGTACAAGGCTTACATAATATTGATTTTCTTTCTTAATTGTTTTGTTCGTTATGTAAAGTCTGCAATTCGAATAATGATGGTAATAAAAACATTAAAATAAACGCCAATAATACAAATGAAAATAATTAATTCCTATAGGCTTTTAGTAAGCCTGGTTATATATTTGGTATATTAAGACTGAACCACTGTGTCAATAACTTAATGGAGGACAATCTTATTTAGGACGTAGTGGACTCGAGCGAGTGGTGACGGTAACAAATGATGGAAAAAACGGCAGCCGGAGCTTCGTCCTGGAAGTCCTGATGCAGTGTCCGGACCTGGAAAACGGGAGGAGGACTCCTCCATCATCTCCAGAATAAAACGGGTGCAAGGAGGAAGAGGAGCCGAGGAGGGAGGAGGGGGAGAAAGAGAGGGGAGGGAACCTGAAGGGGGCTGAAGAGACGGATGACGTTCCTCTGCAGAACTCGAGCAACGGGAACAGCATCAGCATCATTATCAACGGCGTTGCCAAGGAAACTGCCTCTCACAACGCCCTTGACCTGAAAAGGGAAGTGCCGGTGATCGAGCTCTCCAGGAGGGACGCTATAAAAGCGCTGGAGTTTAGGACTGAGAGCCATTTGGTGCCGATCACGGAACTTCGCAGACCTCCACCGCTGCCGCTGCCGCAACGAGACGACGCTCGAATGGTCCAAACTGAGCCCAAACGCGTTTTCCTGTCCCGGCCCCGGGCGATGCTCTACAACCTGGCGCAGCCTCTCGCCGCCATCAACAGGTAAAGGTTGAGACAGAAAATGAAAAATAGGCTAATTTAGTTTCATGAATGCACATTTCTATTCGATCCTTGTGAGGGCACCATGACTGGCCTATTGCAGTCCTATGGCCCTGCAGGAATAGGCTTTTAAAGTGAAAATATGCTTATGTGTACATTATATTGACATTTCTTCATCATTAATGACAGAAATAATAATCCCATACATGGGTGTACGTGTTTCTGAGAGTGCATGTGTGCCCCCTGGTGCAAGGAGTGGGGGTTGTTGAGGATTAAATGCAATGATGAATATAATGTACATTCATGTTTTGTTCACATACATTTTGACTTTTTTTTGTCTGCTTTCTGTTGCTGTAGTCTTGGAGGGAGACGGAGCAGTACAGCATGTACCCCAGCAACAGGGTTAAAGCGGCGCCCGGCGCCCTATGAGGTTGAACTCGACGAGGGTAAGCACATTTTTTAGATCTTTATAAGTATGGTAAAATGGACTTTGCTGTGTCCAAGTCTCCTATATCCCTTCTTCATCCCCCATTGTCATTCATCCACTGACATTGATCTATACTGTAACTAATCTGAGTGTTGTAGAAGGTGCCTGCCACTAAATAAGCGTTTAACCAGGAGAAATAAATCCATAAAACCATAATTCATGACATAAATGAATGCTGTTAATCTTAATGTCAAATACATGTACCTGCATGCCATCAAAGGAAGCTATTTTCAGGCGGATTTGGAGTTTATTTCATTTGAAATATCCTTTCCATCGCTGCCCACTCACTGCCACATACAGGGGTGGAGGATGGGGGTGCTGCTGCCTCCATGCAAGGTTTTTACTGCAGAGTGGGCTGAAGGATTAAGATAGACTGGGTGTGTTCCAAGGGTGACAATAGCCTGAAAGACACAATTGTAGAGGGCGGGAGGATGTGACTATACCTGCAATTATGTATTTTATCATACCAAAATAAGTTCAAAGTACATCGAAATTGAATATGGAGGACAAAGTCTACACAACACACTTTACCGGGGTTTGACACACAAAGCCAAACGGCATACGGCACATTGCATATTATACTTTTTTTTGCAAAGATATAGCTACTTTCCATCACCTTCTAATTCGTAGGGATGACAATTTTGTAGCTTATTTTTAAGACAAAAACATTTTTTCTCAAAACTTAGGTGAATCTGTTTTCCTGCGACTACTTCTTCCATTTTTCTTATTGCCCTTATATTGCTTTGGCCTTTACACACAGTATTATCTGTTTTATGTGTGTTATGTTTTCAATGCCTTTCTTTTCCTCTCTTTTTTTAATTCTCTATGTCTGTCTCTTTTTCCAATGCTTTCTCTGTTAGCTGGCCAGCCAAAGATTGTACGTCGTATCTTCACTAACAGCCGTGAACGTTGGCGGCAGCAGAACGTAAATGGGGCATTCTCAGAGCTTCGCAAAACTCATCCCAACTCACCCTCCAGACAAGAAGCTGAGCAAGAATGAGATCCTGCGGCTTGCTATGAAGTACATCAGCTTCCTCTCCAACCTCCTGGACGACCAGGACGGAGGGAGAAAATGTTGGCAGCACAACTGATGGAGAAACAGGGCTGCTGGTTGGGGTCGGGATACTTGAAGGGGGCCTCAGGGGGTTCCACATCAGGACACGGTGGTGAGCTTGGCAAGGGACGATCTTCTGGAGACAATGTCACCAGGCTCTAGCTGTGGAAGTCTGCCTGATGGCGATGCCGAGGGAAGTCCTGAGAGCTATATGGAGGACCAGGACTCGCCTCCAGCTCCAAGGACTCTATCGGCTTCTCGTGGGCCTGCGCTGCATCTAGCTGCTAGAGATCTGAGGCGCAATGGCCGCCCTTCAGATGGCTCTAGTCGCCGATGATGCTTATTCCAAAAGAAAACAGAATACAACACCTGAGACTGAAATAACAGGGACTAAGAAAGAGGTGCATATGCTCAGGACCCGATAGCTTTGAGTTGTCAGTGTAGGAAAGAGAATCAAGTGCCACGTTAGGGAGAAAGTGGAACACATCCCGTCTCAATACTATCCGAGGCAGCATTGATGTTTTTATTGGTGATCGGTTGAATTTGATCAAAGAAAGACTTGTAAATTCTGCATGTCTCATGTCTTCGACCGACTTGCTGATTATGACTCTGTGTTTTGAAAGTCCAATAAAGGATATTCTAAAATAAACAAAAAAACAAAAAAGAAGAACAAACAAACAAAACTAACCAAACAGAAGATCAGCTAAGAAACACTTATATATAATATATTTTATGTGTTGTATTGAAGTTTGGAACAATGCTTCACGAACGATACTATTGATTACAATATGGTGTGGACAGGTAAATAGCTCTAAAACATCAATGAATAAACCTCATTCATGCCCAACAAATTGAATGTGTTGGAATAAGACAGAAAAGTAAGTTTGTCTCAGTTTTAGGCCGTAAATGAACAGTCTGGACTTTATTGTACCCATGCAGTAACGTATGTATTGTAAATAGCATTATATTTCCACTGCACAATGTAACAACGGTGAGTGGAGGTTCAATTCATGTGGTTTAAGATGTACCGTAGTGTGTTTGTCAATGGGTTTACTAGCAAAATGGTCTTTTGGGAGACATGAAGCGGGGAAGGGAAAGAGGAGAGAAACTCAAAATGTAAAGCAAGCAACTGCACGTAGTACATCAAATGTGGTACCCTTTATTTCTGTTACACTTTGGTGAGGAGAAAATGACACCAAATACGGCGACAGACAGTTAAACATTTTCACTGCCGGGTTGAATATATCTATTTGAATTTGCGGAGGTACCAAGACATGCAGTGTTTCTTAAAGTGTACAAAATATGAGTCCTAACATCATGAAATGACTCATGCAGTGCTTTTGATATGAATGTTTCAGTGTTTTTTTAACTGTTATGCAGTTGTAGTTTAGTAAGGTACACAAACAAATCCCTTCATTGTCGCATTTCACATACAGTCACATGCAGAGACGCACACAACCACACACACACGCACATGCACGCACATACACCACACACAGTGTTAATATCATAACCAACACCAGCAGTTTTGGATTAATACAGTTAGGTATTGCTCACTGTGTTGGTTATTCTGCTTTTTTAGCAGGACCTAGTAGCCTATATTGGTACCTTGGTAACTATGGTATTTTATGAATTGCAGTAAAGGGACATTGTGCGTTTGGTTATGAAATATTTGTTGTATGATAGCTGTATCTATAAATATATCCAATGTTAAATCGATGAATTTTATATAAAACCCCTGAATAAAACATGCAGAGGAGCCTGCACAAAGCCTTGTATTTGATGTCACTTGAGCATGTTGTCGGTATTATTAATTAAATCAGTTTAATTCAATTAATGTCATTTAATACAATTAATTTAAAGCAAGTTTAGTTAAATGTAATTCTATTAAATGTCTTGACTGTACAAATAACTGGACATATAGGGGCCTGTTTTTACTATTTACTATTTTACACTTGTGATTGCATTACCTAATTGTCAAATTCCTATAGGGCATCATTGGCATTGCATACCTTGCAGCGTTTCACATCCTTTAGAAAGTGCATAGTTAAACCACAACCGCCTCTCGAAACTCCCCCAATGGAGGCTGGAATCCTCACTTCCTCTCAACAAGTGACGACTTCCTGCTGAGGTTAACGTGGCTCCGTGACCTGCAGGATATCCTGCCATTGTGAAAGTGGTTTTGAAAGCCTATGCTGCACTCGTTTGCATGCCGTTGTGTCTGTCCACATTGTGAAACAGCTCAGGACTCACATTCCCTGAAAGTTATTCACTTAAGCAGTCGAAAAAGTTAGGTTTACCAACCTGCGGCCATTAAAAAAGGAATTAGCTTTTGTAGCTCTGCCACATAATTTCTACTTTTCTGAAGTCTTCTTCCCTACATTCCATAACTCCACACTGCAGACTTTGCTACCACCGCAACAGCTTCAGCTCTTAGACATTTAGAAGACACTACATTTGCTTCCAGAGAGCATCAGACACATCCAGGTGTTTGGGGACCCCTCCTGCGCTCTGCTTCTGGCACTGCCGGGACGCCTCTGAGGGCCCTCTGGGTAATGCCTGCCAAACATTTACCTGCTTCAACTTTCCTGACTCTCCAGAAACACACAGGCTCACAAAAAGAGAGGAATACAGGAGTGTAAAATGAGGGATTGAACAGCAAAGGGATGAGAGAGGCGTGTGTGTGTGTGAGCAGGTTGTGTAAGTGTCTATGTGCTTGCTCGGAATAGTATATTGTGTATGTTTGTGTAGTGTGGTGTGGCTGTGTGTAGTGTGTGTGTGTGTGTGTGTGTGTGTGTGTGTGGTGTGTGTGTGTGTGTGTGTGTGAGTGTGTGTGTGTGGTGTGTGTGTGTGTGTGTGTGTGTGTGGTGTGTGTAAGAGAGAGGGAGCAGGCGTTGGTGTGTGTTTATCAGCTCAGTGCAGATGGGTGGCAGAGTGGCTCTTGCAGCCCAAATGATTCAGTATGCTAATGAGTTGTTATCTGTGGTGCTGCATGGAACAATATACTGTCTTTCTCACAGTGGGAATCCAGCCTGCTGGGAGCAGATTACACTGCAACACACCCGTCCAAGGTATTTATTTATATTTTCACACAGAGTAGTAGAAAAATACATAAATGCACACACATCACACATACACAGATAGGCCTATAAACAAACAAGCAAAATGACATTTTAACGCGCACACACACACACAATCATATAAGCATACAAGCATGCACACACACACACATACGCACGCACACACACACACCACACACACACACACACACACACACCCACACCCCACACCACACACACACACACCCACACCACACACACCCACAACACAACACACACACACACAACACTACCAACAACATCATAAATATGGTGGAAATTTGAGGTAAATGTATGGAGATGCCGATTCTAGCCTTTCCTTTTAACGAGTTTGAATGTTATGTTTCTGTTCCGAAGCCTTCATAAATTATTACATATTTTCATAAATGAAGGACCAATCCCAAACCACGCCTTACAACCCTACCCCTACACAGTCACTACCCCTCCGTTTGCGCGTTCGCGCACAGGGTCCGCCACAGTGCTGTTCCAAACCAACGAGTGTGGAGCGGGTGGAGGGGGGGAGTGGGTTATCAAGCCATTCAAACAGCGAGGCTACATCGGTGCTGACTGGAGACCGGTCTCTACTTGACCGGTCTCAACGCTGTTGTGTGTCCGTCAGGAAACACCGCTGTTTACAAGTAGTTCCAGCAAACATCCACTGATAAATTGCGATGTTAACACCTCAACCTCATGTTTTTTAAACTTAGGATCGTTTAGTCTAGAAAAAGGTAAATGCGTGCATTTTATTATAAAGTGTGTGTATATTTAAAGACTGTTGCACAAACTAAGAAGCTTATAAAAATCAGGTTTAAAACTAAAAGAGCTTTACAAAAAAGTAACACAATTAAAAGATGTTTGGAGTTTTATTTTAGTTATTAATTTAAAAATGTTGTCTAAGAGATGCTGATTTGAAACCGTTGTTATGTTACGGCATTTCCTGTTTCTGCCGGAGAGAGGCGAGTTTGTCCCAAAGCTTGCCGCTGTATTTACTCCCTCCATCCGGGGCAGATCTAGAAAAATATTCATGGGGTGGCAAGAGGGTTTGCAGGAGGATTTTGAGCGGTTGGCATCCCCTGGCAGAAGTATATGCTGATTTAAATCGCAGTCATATCAATCTATCTTAACTTGGAAAGCCACACTATTTATAGTTTAACTCAATAACATCTGGATACATTATTGTGGCATATCAGTAAGCCTTAAATATAAATAAAGGTGGCAGACATAATTTAATGAATTTTAAACTGAACAATAACTGAATGAGTTTGTTTCACACTTAGACCAGCAGGGTACCAAATATATGCACAGACTGTTGCAATAAGTAGATGAATTAACTGTCTCATCGATGTTGTCTGAATTAATGATAATATTAACAATCATATTATTCCTATCAGCTGTCAATCACTGTTATGATTCACATATTCATTTATTATTGAATAAACTATATTTTTTGGAGGAGTTAATGATGAATGTTCCCCAAGATGCTGCTCACCCTCCTTAATATTTGAAAGACAAATTATCATATATATCAACATTCAAAAGAATCAAAAGAACAGTTCAGCGCCCCACGACTTTACTGCAAACAGTTACAACCTTGACTTTACATCAGAAAAAACAAACATTAAAGAAGTGACTAACTGCATCAATTAGGGTTTAAAAAAACGTGTATACAGCTAAAACATATACATCGCTGCAGTTATTATCCAGTGGAAAGACCTTACCTACTGGCCTAGTTAAATCAAAGTGCACTGGTTACTTTTTTTTTTGGCTGGGCAGTTGTAGTTTTACACACCGTCTTATTTTACTTTATCAGGATTTAAAACTATTTTTGGGGGCAGACCTTAGGGGTAGACCCCCACAAAGAAAACATATATATACACACACATACAAGGTCATCATCTTAACAGTTTGTTTATGCTCATCTGTGAGCAGAGCATCAAGTTGGCATGCCACTGAATGTGGCGATTACCATTTTGAGGCAAAACACCTCACAAACCTATTAAGATCCCAAAGCTTTAGTGCGTTTTGATTCAATGCTGAGTACAGCCAAACTTGACAGTCTCTTCTCTGTAATTGTAGACCGCAAATACCTAATTCCTTCCGTCTACTTGGGTCCGAATCAGACTGTCCGAATGCTTCTCGTTTTTGCACCGTCCTGTTTCAAATAAAATCGCCCGCCAATCATATTTCCACGCTCGCGCCAGGGCCGGGGGGAGGGGCATACTTGCAACACTCCCGATATTCGCGGGAGGACTCCCGATTTCATTGCCCTCTACCAGTTTCCTCCCGGGGTCATATTTCTCCCGCATTTCTCCCGATTTCTGACAAAATCAGATTTACTCAGGACTGTTTCCACTCGGACTTTAATACAGCTACACCATTGTTTGGTTTCCATGGTAGCGCGTTTCCATGGTAGCGCGTCTCTTTAGTAGCGCGCGCAACTGACAGTAGACAGAAGGAATTAGGGTGAGGAAGATAGTCACAGTAAACTGAACAAGAATCGACAACTCTACCCTCTGCTCACTCCTTTCCATGCTACAGGCCGCAAGACAGTGCACTAACAACTACAATAAGCATGTTAATGTTAATCTAATACAGCTCCGGCGATCCACTAGCACCCCCCCCCCCCCCCCCCCCAGGGCCGGCCCTGACCAATTTGCCGCCCTAGGCAAGATTTTAGCTGGCGCCCCCCGCCCCCCCCCAGACTTTTTAAAAAAAATATTGAAGTTAACAGCATCAATCTGGTGCACTTTGAGAGCAACATGAAGAGATCTATGGATACATCTCTCAACACCCATATAAAACAGAACTGTAAACAGATTTTCTTTTTCTTTATGGATATTTTACAAATCACTCCCCTTTCAAACTGTATTCTTGTTTATTAATAACAACTTTTTTGTACTGTCAGTATTTTATACCTGTTTTTCATCTATTCTCTTATTTTTTTTATAACTATAATGATCATATAGAGGTGTGCCTTTACCTCACTGAGCTGAGGTTATCAGAGCCTCTCAGTCTTTCAGGAGAGAGCTCTCTAAAGCTCTCACCCCCGCGGCCCGCTTACAATGTAAATTCCAATGTTAATAAAAGCACACAGAAGCTGTGTATGTTTTTTGGGAGTTTGATTTATTTTAAATGAATACAAATACAAATACAAAATCAATTAAAAACCTATAATTGCACACTAAAACCATTATTTAAAAAAAAAGAACAATTTCACCATAACCTTTTTACTGGGACTGGGGCAGTTCAACTTGATTTGGGGGGGGATGTGCCATAGTTTATGGGCACTGTACGCGTAGTTCTGTTAGTATAAGATAATAAGATGTACTTTGTTGATCCAAAATCAGGAAATTGTGTATATGAAAAAAAAAAAAAAATTATTTTTAATTTCTAACTTTTTTTTTTTTTTTTTTCCGGCGCCCCCTAACGGTTGATGCGCCCTTAGCATTCGCCTATACTGCCTATGCCGAGGGCCGGCCCTGCGACCCCCCCCCCCCCCCCCCGCGGTGGTTTTAAAATGCTCCCAATTTCTGAGGTCTCAAGGTTGGCAAGTATGGGGAGGGGTTACAAGACTTGCGTCTTGTGCTGCATTCACTTGCACTCGGACATTAGGGATTTTCTCTCATAAATGTCCGATGAGGCACAACTTTTATTTCAAAACAGAGATCATAAATGTCCGATGAGGCACAACTTTTATTTCAAAACAGAGATGCCAACTGGGGTGGCAGCTGGGGTGGCAAGTTGCCACCCCATGCCACCCCGGTAGATCCGCCCCTGCCTCCATCTGACAGGAGGGAGCCTCATTGAGCTGAGAGTGTCACTCCACGGAGTTCACTCCGTCACGGAGGGGTAGTGTGTAGGGGTAGGGTGTAGGGCGTGGTTTTGGATTGGGCCTACGTAATGGTTTTGACTTTTTCTCAAGTTTTTTCCTCCAATAAATAAAGTGTATACAGTTGACATGACTCATTAGAAAAAAAAATCATCATACAGTAGTCATTCTAAATGATTAAACCAGTTTGTAATCAATCAAAGCAGTACAAAATGGTTAAGATTAAGTTGTTATCCCGTACAATATTCCCATATTCATCGTGTTCATAATCTTGTTTGGTTTATATTTTTTTACTCAAGTCCAACACACTGTAATTGGAAGAAAAAAAGTGTCACAGTTTTGTTATCTATTCCTTCTTAAAAGACACACATGAATAGAAATACAGGCTATTTTTGATTATGGATATTTGAACTTAACTATAATATTCTTCCCTGCTTTTTTTATGTTACAATATTCCTTATTACAGTAAATCTGATACTGGGAACAATATTGGTGAAATGTACATGTATTCTCCAAACAAATTGGAGTCTTAGGTAGATTTATATTTTTAAAAGAATAAGACATGCATATCTGCTTAAAATTCTATACTGTATTTGCATTTTTAAATGATATGGATTTAGGCCCAGTTTATTGCTGTATTGCACAATAAATGTGTGAGAGCAATGAAGAAGATATTTAGTGAATATATAATTGATTTTGGTAGATAGAAAAAATCACTTAAATGCACATCAAAGGTCGTAATCAATATATGATAAGATATATATATATTCAACATGAACAATTTCAATCTAATAAGGTCAAACCCTGTAAGGTGTATATTTGTTGTGATAGTTCTTATCTAATAACTGCATTTTTCTAATTAAGGCTGGTTTTTGTGTGTGAAATTGTAATAATTAAAACAATACACAATTAAATATATATTTGATCTAAGTAATGCAGTCTCCCTACTGTCTTTTTAACAATCTACATCACAACACACAAGTGTCTCAGTTCCCCCCAGAGAAATAAACCACACGAAATGCAATGTATCTTCCAGATGGATTGCTGTTGTTGAAAGGAAAAGGAGTCATGATCATTTTTAATCTGGAAAGACGGTCCTGACTGTCTAATGAGATATAGCATTTGTAAAAGTCAAAGCTATTTTCATTGTACAGTGGCTACACTAGAGAATAATTTATAGTGCATTCATCTTTCTGCTGCAGAGGGTTATCCTCCGTGATCGCTGCTAAGGCAGCTAATCTGTCATCGTGAGTGTGTCATTGAGGCATTTTTCTTTTTTTTTATACCTATATCCGCTTCTGGGCGATGCTATTATAAATCCATATAAGTCTTTGTGTTCACAAGTCACCCCTGCCTTCAATATTTGCTGATAATTAGGGAAACAAGGGTTTCACTCTTTCTGTACTGTTTGCCCCATAGGCCTAATGAATCCCCTATCACATAACAAACTATTGGTTAAATTCAACAGAAACAGAGCTGGTGGTGAAAGGAAAAGATGCTGCAAGAATGAATATGTTTACCCATCCTGCTGTGTGAGTGCCATCCACGTAAAAGTATGTATATCTCCTTTGTGGTTTTTCCAGTCAACAAACATAAATAACTATTTTTTTGTAAATTTCAAATTTTGTGGGACATTCTTTTTTTCCTTCATTGTCTGCCACCTTTTCATTACTTTCTTTGCATTTTAACAATCTCTCCAATACCTCTTCACAGAACTGGACGCCTACACCCTCTAGTGGAAATCAAATGCAATTATGGATAATTTTCTTCAATTGTTCTCAAATTTGTATTGCCTCACTGACACAGAGCTTATCTATTATAATTGCAATGACTAATGGCTTATAAATTAGCTTCCAGTTTCTGGCTCTAAATAAATAAACTCAAGGGTCATCCATTTCAAATATAGTCATTTTTAATGCATTGTTTCAAAGAAACGGAAGTGTTGCATAAAGCAGTCTAATCAAGCCTCATCCATCTCTAAATATAGCAAGGCAAGCGAAGCATTTATTGTGATTAGTACAAGGGTGTCGAGCAAAATCAGAAGCAGCGGCATTTAGCTGAATCACCATACATTTGACAAAGCAGTGCAATAGGTTGAAGGTTGTGCAGAATCTACAAGCAGTTTCAACTAGGGCTCATTCAAGGTCATAGACGGGCAGTCACAGGTTTTCATTATCAGTGGGTTGTTTTTTGAGTCTGGGTAAAGCAGGAAGCCAGAGAAAAGTGCTGTCATCCTCGTTGCTGGAGTAAACTCCGTTCCAGTCTCTCACAGTCTCCAGCCACACCTGGTCGCCTTTGTTCAGCTGCATCAGAGCCAGGTTGGACGCCTGATCGATGTCCTGGCCGTACAGAGAGTCCCGAGTCCGCAGCTTCCGTATCCCATTGACCACTAGGGCAGCAGCACGCACAGGCCTGTTGCGCACAGTGATGTGGTAACTGAATAAGTACACCCCTGGATAGGTGGCATTGAACTTGTTGATATTCGGGTCCCAGTGCCCCTCCCCATTGTAAAACACCTTATCAAACTTCACAGGCATGGGCCGGGCGGAGGGAAGGACCTGCTGGGGAACAAGCCCACACTGAAGGCGAGCGGATCAGCTCTGCACTCTTACCTGGAGCACCTTTAGGGCCCCGAGGTCCACGCACACACCTTTAACTCCCCTCTCCCCCCTCTGCCTGTCATGCCCCTCCCTCCTGGAGGCCCTGGGTGCCCTCTGGGCACCTGTATCCCCCTTCCCTCCCGGAGGCCCTGGTTCCCCCTCTCTCCCCCTTACACATCAGTTCCATTCAACTCCGTGGGGGGGGGGCCCATCTCACCTCTCATTCCAGGGGGCCCAGGCTCCCCTATATCACCAGGTAACACTCGGGTGTATGTCCTTGTTTCACCTTTCTGACCCTTTTGTCCCAGAGGGTCCGGGGGGACCTGCAGGCCCCTCTCGCCCGGCGCTTGCCCTTGGTCCCATTCAGGCCGGGCTCTCCCCTTTCTCCAGGGTCCCCTTTCAGACCGATGAAGCCACGTTCACCTTTCTCTCCTCTGGGCCAGGATCATCTATAGTGTGTACAGAGGTAACATGCAAATAGGAAGACATGATTCAAACAATCTCATAATTTAAGATTTGGCATACCTTTAAAGGGGGGCATGTATATACATTTTAATCTAATCTGATTAATTATGGACACAAAAATATATATGATTTAAAACAGCGATTTTCAAAGTCTGATACTGTTGGCTTCCCCTCAGACGCATTTTTTCTTTTGACATTGTCTTTAAACTAATGCCATATTTTTTTCCATTCACTAGTCTACTGCTAATAATTGATTTTTAGAGCCCTAAAAGCAAGTCTCCCCCCTTTGAAAATCTATAATCTATTATTTATAAAAGTTTTACTAATACAGACCTCTCTCTCTTGGTTTTTCCGAGGTCCCAGGGGCACCAGGAAGACCCATCGGCCCTTGATCACCTTTTTCACCTGTGGTAGGTTTGATAAATAAAGCGTAGAAAATGATATCCACAGAGTACTTAAACAGGCCAGGGTTTTTTGCAGAAAAAGGAAAGAGGGATAGATAGATAGAAACGGAGAGACATTCAAAATCTCTCCTGAAACCCCGTTATACCTATGTCACCATTGAGTCCGTTGCCCGCCAGGAAGACCTGCCAGTCCTGGGGGCCCTCTGGTCCCGGTTTCTCCTCTCTCTCCTGGTAACCCTGGGAGGGAAAAAAAAGATAAGAGCATAAACAGGAAAAACATTTGACCTCCAAAAGGTACTTAACTACCTGAAAATAACAATCAAACTTACCTACAGGAGGGGGGCCCCCCTTTCTCCTCCTTGGCGGTCCCGGGTGGCCCTGTTTCATCATCACCTATGGGCCCTGCGGGGCCCTCGCTCTGGTGGACAGCACTCCACAGACGTTTGAAGAAGCATTCATTATAATCAAGTGGTATAGTTCCACAAGAGCTGTTCCCGGGGGGTGCTATATGGCGTCGGTGTGGAAACTCAGTGGAGAAAGTGTCGCTGGAGAAAGGTGGTGCTGCTCTGTGGGAGGGGACACAGAGTAAGAGTCCATTGTCACCTCAGTTTGTCTCATCGTTGTGGTGCGCTGCGGGGAGGAGACGGGTGTTGTGGTGGTGGTCCGTCTGAATCGTCCACCTCCACCACCTCCGCTCCCAGCTCGAGGGGGCTTCCTGGTGGTTCTGAGGTTTAGGCCGGCGGTGTGGTTCTGGTACTGAAGGTCATCCCGGCCATCAGTAACCACAAGGAGAGTGGTCAGGAATACGAGGCGAACAGAAAACATACTGAAGGACTGTAGTTAATCTGTAAGGAAATTGGGTGGAGATTTGAAGAATAGACACAACTGATTTCTTCCTATAGCACTAGTGTGTTTGCGATGTATAATAAAGCAACAAATGCATCTTACCTTCTGATGTAAATGGTGTTGGACTTTTCACTCCATCCCCTCCAACTTCTGATTGGTTGTAGGCTGCCTCTTTTCCTTATATATTGCCCCAGTAGCCCAGAGAGAGAACAAGGGACAGCACATGGGGGGTTATTAGGAGGTAGATGGGCTGGTAAGAACAGATTACATGACTCCTGAGGGATGTGAAATAAAGCAGGTTTTATACAAGGCAAGACTTTATTCTTTGTGATATGGGATATGAATCCAGGGGACCATGAGCGCACACAATGTTAAAGTGTTGTTCACACACATGCTTGCTTTGTACACAAACAGCAGGTTACACACAAAGATGCACATTTGCTGAACACGTGTACATAAGCATACAGGATAGACACACAAACTCACACATTGTTGGTAATGAATAGTAAATCATATGAGAGTTGCCGGGTGCAACACCTTGCAGTGATCACACCATTTGGCAGGCACCTCAAAGCAAGAACATTGATCACCATACACCCAGAGGGAGAGGGATCAATGTCCCAAAACAGGCGGCGTGGCAACATTGATCTAACCGTTCACTTCCTTGATCAAACCAACCCAAAGAGCCCAGTAAACCTAGTAAACCTATGGAACCTGGCCCCACTGAACTAAGCTTTACATGTCTCCGAAAGGGTGTAGGATTTAGTTTCAAACCAGTGAAATTAACTCTGAATGATTTAGTTGTGTAGGCTCCACACAAGATGACATGATACAGAATGTGGCAAAAATAATGGATTATCAACTCAACAGAACAAAAGGGCAGACAAGGTCACTACAAATATATCCTGACATATTAAGTTCGTACATTGCTTTATAATGACACATTTTAATATGTTAACTAAACTAAAACTATACATAGGTTTAATCATCTTCCTCCTCAAGTCTCTAATTGCTTTTGAAAAAATCACATCATTCAAATGTTAACCTCATATTGGCTCCCATTGTTCTAACAAGAGTATGATTGTTGCACCCTTATTTAAAATCGAATAGATATGATACAGGATTATTTTGTCAGGTTATTCTACAAAAATCTTGTCAAACACCATGTTCACAATTGACACTATTACATTAATTGTTTATATTGACTGTTGCACATTTCAAAACAGAAAAAAATACGTTTTAATTTATAAGGCTTGGTTAAAATCGTTAAATTGGTGTGTGTGTGTGTGTGTGTGTGTGTGTGTGTCTGACTTGCTTTGTCCTGGTTTTTGATAGGACTGTCAGAGGTGTATCACTCCAAAAAGGTCACTAGGGGGGCGATGTTGCCCCCAGTCAATGTAATGACTACTGAAACAACATCTGAACAAAGGCCTAATTTCACACACTTATTATTGCATCATGTCATTTACGTGTATTTAATTGTGGTTTTACACGTATTTAGCTACTTTACAAATGTGTATTTATATGTCTATATGTGGTTTCTATTCTATTTTAGGCCTAGTTAATATTGCATTGATTCATGTCCAGTTGCTCATAACAAGTTAGCAGGGGCATGCATGTTCCGGGGTGAATGGGATATGAGATAATATGAGTGTGGAAATGTATGTAGATGAATACAATATGATGTTTGTACTACATGACATCATGATTTCATTCCGCAGTTTGTCCATTGTATGAGCTTGCAGCTGCGCACTTTCCTGTCAACGACCGACTGCACAAGAATGAGGCCGTCATGTTGGTCATCAGTAATCTTTACCACGGTCACCGGAAATCCACTGTCCGCTATATACTTTCAAAATAAAGCCCTGACTTTAAAAAAAACGCCCCCTTGTCCACCCGCGTGGGCTTCTATAAATGCTTTCATTTTATTAAGACTAAGCACAGTCGACTTCCGGTGTTATCCTTACTCACCCTTTGTGGATTGACACATTGCAAGCATGGAGGTGTGTGTGTGAGAAACATCTAATGTTGATACGGACATTGAACAGACATATATCCGAGAGGAAAACGGGGTTTACGGTGGAAAAGAAGCACGTCGACGACTCTCGCGCCCCCGGTGACTCCCATGTCTATTTCGGGGTGAGTCTCACCCAAAATATCCGTATACCTACAATGGGCTGTGGGGCATTACTCGGAAAATCCACTAGCAGCTGTTAGGTAGCCGAAAGATAGGACCAAGACATCGGACCGAGACAACGGTGGGCCTGTCCGCTTTTGTCCTGCGCTGCTCGGCCCGGTGTCTGACAGGCCTCCGAGGAGCTCTTTAAATGTTTAAATCCAGTCTTCGTCAGATATCGTGGCAGTGAATCGATTTCTTCACAGTCCCTCTGAGCGGATGGAGTGAATTGTGCAAAAGGGGAAGAGAGACAGACCGCCAGTTTGGTTGCGTGTGATGATAGGAGACACAATGACGCTCTTGTCTCTTCTGGGTCGGATCATGCGTTATTTTCTCCTCAGGCCGGAGACCATTGTTCCTGTTGTGCATCAGTCTGGCGCTGTGGAGTTACTTCTTCCACACGGACGAGGTGAAAACCATCGTCAAGTCCAGCCGGGACGCCGTGAAGATGGTGAAGGGGAAAGTGGCGGAGATGATGCAGAATGACCGGCTGGGAGGCCTCAGTGTCCTGGACGCCAGAGTTCTCCAAAACCTGGGAGTTCAAGAACAACAACGTCGCCGTGTACTCCATACAGGGGAGAAGAGATCACATGGAGGACCGCTTCGAGGTGCTCACCGACATCACCAACAAGAGCCACCCGTCCATATTCGGCATATTTGACGGTCACGGTGGAGAGGTAGGCTGGGGAGGAGAGGTTACACAGGCCAATGGGGTTACACAGGCCAATGAGTTTACACAGGCCAATGAGGTTACACAGGCCAATGAGCTTACACAGGCCAATGTTATCACTATTATCCAATTGTTATCACTGTTATCACTATGCATTAGGACTCATCCAGATACACATACCTGCTGCTACACAAAGAGTTAGCAATCATTTGGATGCAGAAGCAGGTATAGAGACAAGAAGTAATTCAAGTATTAATCTGTGCTTTCCAATAAAACCTATTTATATATGCAAACCTATTTATATATGCAAACATATTCTAGTGTGGGAGATTCAAATCATGATATAAGAGTTAGAAATCAACAATACTGTAGGTAAAACATGGCCATATCTCTGTTCAGCAACATGCCAGGTTCTGTAGAAACTGTTATTACATGGTACACAGACATAACTCCACTTGAATCCCTCACTTTATACTCCCCCCTATTCTCAACAGAACAATTCCCCTCCCGGCTCTCCATCATTGTGTTATTTTGTGTGAAACGATTCCATCCCCTAATGCCAATCAGGGAGGTGTGTGTGTGTGTGTGTTGTGTGTGTGTGTGTGTGTGTGTGTGTGTGTGTGTGTGTGTGTGTGTGTGTGTGTGTGTGTGTGTGATGTGTGTGTGTTGTGGTGTGTGTGTGTGTCGTGTGTGTGTGTGTGTGTAGTGTGTGTGTGTGTGTGTGTGTGTGGTTGTGTGTGTGTGTGTGTGTGTGTGTGTGTGTGTGTGTGTGTGTGTGTGTGTGTGTGTGTGTGTGTGGTGTGTGTGTGTGTGTGTGTGTGTGTGTGTGTGTGTGTGTGTGTGTGTTGTGTGTGTGTGTGTGTGTGTGTGTGTGTGTGTGTGTGTGTGTGTGTGTGTGTGTGTGTGTGTGTGTGTGTGTTGTGTGTGTGTGTGTGTGTGTGTGTGTGTGTGTGTGTGTGTGTGTGTGGTGTGTGTGTGTGTGTGTGTGTGTTGTGTGTGTGTGTGTGTGTGTGTGTGTGTGTGTAGTGTGTGTCTATCTTTCTTCCACTCCCATATGTTTGTCCAGGGTCACCGGTTTCTCAGGGCTGCCTTCAAACCACGTGTCCTGGACGCCATCTGTCACACCACCGCCCCTGCTGTTCCCCAGAGGTTCCAGTTAATTACATATTTCATTAAATTATACTGGTTTACAATTCTGATTAAGAGCACAGACTTCCCACATCGGTAATATATATATTTTTTTACGAATACCACACAATAACAGATCTTTATATTGAAGCAAACTCTTTGGTAACTCAAACCAAAGTGGGAGATGCATAAAGAAGTGCTCATCACAGTTTCCCAGCGGCCTCTTTTTCTGAGCAATCCAAAGGACCAAAGGTCATCAGTTTTACATAATTGATGGAAAAAAACAAGTAAATATAGAGGCTGTAAGATATTCAAACCCCAGAGAAGCAGGGAGTTTTGAGCCCAAATATATTTTTTCCCACGCTACAGGGCCATCATATTATTATTTTTAAATAGCACATTTGAAGCTCTTTGGACAGAGTGTTATAAATGAGCGGTTCATGACATACAGTAGTTAATTAGACAAGCAGGTAAACCATTTCGATAGAAGTACTTCTGTACTATCTTGGCAATTGTTGTTAGCCAAAACACTAATTAATTCAAATGAAGGCTCTGTCCTTCAAACCACCTCGTCTTCTTCTGGTTTACACCACCAAAACATTCCTCCCTTTCTCTGACATGCTGTACATATATTTTGCTGTCATTTGATTAAGAATGCATGGGAATTTCACCTTTAAAAAAAAAAAAGAGTTGCAGTCGGTTTGTGTTCAGAGAGAGAGAGAGTCAACAAGCTGAGAGCAGAGGCTGTTAACCATCAGATCCCTCTTTCTATTCCTGTCCCCAAAACAAATATTTATCTTTCTTGTCTGTCCTCACATCCCTCTTTTTTCCCTCATTTTCACTGCCTCCTGCAATTTTCCCTCCCATTCTTTAGTCACAATTGTATCTGTATTTGTGTATACCGTATGTGTGTTTAAAGCTATACTTGATCTCTCAGTTGTTTCCTTTTAAAAAGGGTTTATACTGCAAAAACAATGGGTCACTCTGAGATTGACCGTGGCTATTATAGAGTCATAAGCGTCAAAACACAGACGGCCTGAGAAACACAAACAGTTAAAATGGAAGCACTTAAGTAAATCAATGGGAGGTGGAAAGTTAAGGGTCTTTTGGGAAAGCTGTTTATCTTCCGACTAACGATGTTGTCGGGAAATATTACATAATGTTTGGATATCCTAGGACATTTCTATACTGTACATTTGTATGCAGTCTCGCCCCAAATGAATAAACACATACCCACACGAACATTACCAATATTAGATGAAGCGAAATCTTGGCCGTCTCTGTGAGTGCAGCGTGTTCTCGCTCTGAAAATATTCAGGACATTTCTCAAACGATTCTTTGTTTGCCCCCCTGTATTTTTATCGTTGCAGTGAGTTATAGCCCAGAATTATAAACGTGTACACAAGCCGCTGCTCCCCTTTTTAACATGATTTACTCAGACTATTCCCTGTTGCAGAATACATTGAAATAGTTTACTGCTTTAAAACTTCTTCACTGCATAATATTTATATATAAACCTCTAGAAGTAAAGATCTCAATAAGTGATATGATTCAGATGAATCAACTTTTAATTAAGCTGGTCCAATATGTTATGTTCTCTCATTAAATCAATCGAGACTGAAATATTTGGGTCATTTATGGAGTCTGTTACTGCTGGCATGTCCAGCTGTTTACGACCAATTTACACTTTATGCTCTTTCCCTGATCGAGTGCTTCTCTCTCCAATTTACTAAATGAATGCGTACACTTGTCCAGAAAAAGGAAAGGGGGGGGAATAGGGACATCACAAATATGGCTACACTGTAGTGATCATAAGTATTCTGTCTTATTTGAATACCAATTACAACAGTGACAAATATTGTCACTGTTGTAATTGGTATTAAAATGTCAGTGTTATGTGCGTACAAATAAAATATAGCAACGTTTTAGCCGTTTTTGTTTGTACAGATTTTGGTAGGTATTTTACCAAAACTAAAATGCATGATCACATTTATTAAACAGGGTTAGTAATGAAGGTTATAAAATGTCAAATAAAACTCAACCTGAATGAAGGTATCATACTGTTAAACTGTTATACGGCGTAACAGTGAAGCATGTAGATCGAATGGCCCCAAAGTGCCCTAATATCCACAGGAAACAGCAGCCATGAAATACTGTATGTCATGTGTTAACCAGGATATTTGATGGTATAGCATTTTCCATTTTTAGATTTGATTCCACTGCATTAGCATAATGGGAATCTTGGCAGAGAAAATGAGTGAGGGCAGGAGGAGCAGGGCAAGTGTGCTGGAAGATGAGGACAGTGTTCAATAATTCAGCATAGAGCACCTGCTGTAGGAAACGGAAAAAACCCTCTGACCGTATTACCTGACAACAACAGGGGCAGAAATCTAAATAGTAACAACTTTACAACCATATTTATTCTATCTTAGTGGCATACCAAACTAAGAAGAATCCGAACATGTTTATGAATAAGAACAGGTAATTCTTGGCTTCTTTATTAAAAAAGAAGAAGAAAAAATAACTGTTTTTTTAAAGCCTTGTTTTTGGGGCAGCAAAACAAGCTTCAACACAGCATTTTTATTCATGCCTACAAATATAGATGAGGGTCTTTACAAAGCTAATATAGTTGAAATGTCCTAATGAAGAGTTGCCTATGTACACATCCAGAATGACTGCAGTAGTGGTGTTTTTGTCATTTAAAATGAGTCAGTAAACTCTCCTTTAGGCTCAGTTTTAGTCTCCTCCCGCCTCTGAAATATTTGCTCCTAAAGGCTCCCTGTTTGGAGCTGGGCAGGTAGAGTACAGAGCTTTTATCAGAGTTTTTTATGCCGAAAACAACTGTCTGCTGCGGCTGTAAACACTGCAGACGAGAGTGAACAGTAAAGTCATGGACTGAAAAGTCAGATAAATGAGCTTAAAGGCTTTTAACCTTTTGTAAGGCGTGGTAACTACAGAGTCCAGAGAGCTGAACTTCTAAACTAATTCGTAATCCTCAACCCCACTTTTACTTATCCACTTGCCACTCTCTAACCCTCCCTGTGTCTTCCCTTTTCCCTCCTCTCCCAGGCTGCAGCTGACTACGTGAAGGCCCACCTGCCAGACTCCCTGAAGCAGCAGCTACAGGCCTTTGAGAGAGAGAAGAGAGAGAGCACTCTCTCTCACAGCAGCATCCTCGAGCAGCGCATCCTGAGTGTGGATCGAGAGATGCTGGACAAGCTCTCTGCCAACCACGATGAGCAGGTCAGGGGGGGGGGGGAGAGTGGTGGGAGTTTATACTGTAGACCTGTGTGTGTGAGAGAAGATGGGAAGAGTTGGAAAAACTGACTTGAAATATTTGTGGGAAAGCTGGTGATGACCTTTTTGGAAATTTAAAATAAGCAGATCAAAACATTCGAGAAAACTACACCCTAAAAGCGCACTCGAGTTTTTGTGCCTTGATATGTAGAGCAGGGGTGCCCAACCTTTTTTGAACCGAGAGCTACTTTTAAAGTTGCCAGTCTGCCGAGATCTACCAGTCCAAATAGATAGGCGTAGCCATTACTGACAGCCTACTACCAGGTAAATACACACTTCTACTTGTATAAAACTGACCTTTGTACGATGAATACTTCATAAAATACTGCAGATCCTTTATCTTACCTCTTTCTAATCTACATCTACGTGTAATAGTGCCCACTCACTGCCCACCAGCCACCGCCCCGACACATGGGGTCACGCCGGCCAATCACAAAGCTTTGATGCGTTCAAGTGCATTATTCTGGCACAGGACGATTATGTTATAGGCCATTAACGATAAAACAGAATATTGTTGTTCTATTTTTAGACACATCCCGCGATCGACTGGTTGGGCACCCCCTGATGTAGAGTGATGTAATTTAATCTCAAACAGTTGCAGTAAATATTGTACACCACAGCTTATATCAAAGCAGTACAAATGTACTTCTCAAAAACCCTCAGCATTCACCCTCTCGGCCTCTCACAGGACAAAATGTGTCACGGCACATCGTCTATTTGACAAAATCTCACAATTTCCTGTTCAATATCCTGTCAGCTCAATGCATCTCAAGTGACTTTTACCTTTGGGCAAGTTTCCTATTTACAATCCACTTGTAATACTGAGAACAGTGAGACTGCGGTGTTTTAACATTATGCTGCAGTTACATTATGCTGGAGATGATAGCCATGCTCTGATGAAAAAAATCAGAGCTACAGTCCAGATTAATTAGGCGCTTTTGTTGGATACATCTAGTCAAGGAAACGGCCTATTGTTTTTCATTTGTTTGATGACAGTTTGGCAATCTGTCAATTCAGCATATTAAAGCCACAATTGATTTCTCTTATATGTATCTGTTTCTATTCATTATGCTTGTTTGTATGCAAATGAGTCAGTCCTGGTTCACAATACTTTGACCATGCTGTCAAACTAACAGTGTTATTCTTAAAAGAAACACGATTCAGTGTGGCATAGCTTATTTCTCCTCCCAAATGTTTTCAGAATATAAATGTGGTCTACCCTCATACTCCCCGCTGTTCGACATTCACATGACACCAGATTTGATTCATAGTTATTGCAGAGTGTTTTTAAAACTGTTTATTGGACTGTCTTCTCAATTTGATGTCTATCTCATCCTATCTGCCATGCAGGAACAACTTGTCTCGTAGCGCTGCTGTCAGACAGAGAACTCATCGTGGCAAACGTTGGAGACTCTCGTGGGTGTGTTGTGTGACAAAGATGGGAACGCTGTTGCACTTTCACATGACCACAAGCCGTACCAGCTTAAAGAGCGCAAGAGGATCAAGAGAGCAGGTACATTACAAAAATAAAAACCCTGCTTGAACTGGCACATAGTGAATTAACCTGCACTGCACTCTCATGTTTAGGGCCTTTGGTTGCCATCTGTTGGTCTATTTAGGAAAAGCATTGTGGTAAACAAAGATCAAGGTCAGATTTAGATTAATTAGATGCCTAAGCTTTATGATTAAGGATTTAAAAGTCAGCTTCGATTTAGTATTTATAAACCTAAATCTCCTGCCACACTTACTCTTTATTTGGTACATCATCATTAATATGTTCATAAATATTGTATTTCCTACCTCCAGGTGGTTTTATCAGTTTTAATGGCTCGTGGAGAGTCCAGGGAATCCTGGCAATGTCCCCGCTCTCTGGGGGACTACCCACTGAAGAACCTGAACGTAATCATCCCCGACCCAGACATCATGACCTTTGACATGGACAAGCTGCAGCCAGAGTTCATGATCCTGGCATCAGACGGCCTGTGGGACGCTTTCAGCAACCGAGGAGGCCGTTCGGTTCGTCCGCGAGCGTCTGGACGAGCCTCACTTCGGCGCCAAGAGCATCGTCCTCCAGTCTTTCTACCGTGGCTGCCCTGACAACATCACCGTCATGGTGGTGAAGTTCAAAAGTAGAGCTGGGGGGAATAATAGTAAGGCAGGGGAGTAGGTATGAGTCAAGTTGAGAGCTTAGAGATCAATGTTTTTCAAATTCCGTTGGATGGAGAAACAAGTTTAATGTCACAGGAGGACTGGAGAAAATATTGGATACAGAGAACAGAACAGTTCACACACATGCAAAAAACACACAGAAAAATAATGTTTTTTTGTAGGTTCTGATAAGGGCATTTAAACACAAGACATATCTGCTGACCTAATGGGGAATACATAAGAAATATGTAATTCAACAGTTGAGATGCATTTACCCAGGCAGACAGCAGGCAGGGGATTTTTCTCTTTACCAGCACCCATTAGACTGTGATTGATTTACTACGGTTTTACTGTACATGAATGGTACCGCTTCACTGTAGGCTTTTAAGTGGAGACTACAATAGTGCCTATTCAAGAGTTACTGTGCAAACACAGGAAGCTACTAAAAAGGTAACTAGTACTGCATTTTGATGTTGTTCCCAAGTAATGTATGCGTCTGTTACATTTCTGAGATTGGAAAATGTTGTAAAATATAAAAAAGACTCCAGTGGAGCCATACCTTTATTTAACTTGATGTGATGCTGCTCCTTAAATCTAACTTTGAGTATCAAGAACTCAATGTAGAAACTGAGAGGAAGATGTTAAACATTTACAGTTTCACCATCTGGCTGAGGTGAGCCTGGAGCAGAGCGGTAGTGGGAAACAAATAGCCTAATATGGATTTAAAAAGCAACGGCCCGGATTGTGTGTGAACAAGTCTGACCAATCACAATACTAGTACTGTTCTGTGGGTTGAATTTCTTTAAACCCTCAGGTGCTAACACATCTGTAAGAAGAAAAAGCAGACATTAAAAGCTGTAAATGTTGAAGCAGAAAACTACTGAATGGTGAGATTGAATATGAATGGCAGACACAAGCTCATTGTAAAAACAAAAATGTGATATCCAAAAGTTTCTTTTTTAAGTTATTGGATTTCTTTTTTAAATGCAATTACTAATTCATCAATTATAGATGGAATACGTAAGCAGAACCAGTAATTGGCTTGGAGCTGGAGTTGGCTTCTATATGCCACTTTTTCGTTGAAGGCTGAAAACTCCAAAACTGTAACTCTACTTTTCAATAGAACAGAAGGTTAGTGATACTCAGAAGATAGATTTTGGATAGAGTATTACTTTAACATACAACACATGCACACAGACACACAAACAGTTATGTTAATAAAAAGCACCTTCAGATGTTTATTTTTGGAATGGTAAATGATTGCATATCAGCCAATGTAAACACTGTCTATCCTCAATAATACAAGATGGTTATAATGTATGTAGAACCTGATGTAGTTACTGAACTTCACCTCTTGATACGGCAATTTTATGGAGCTCATGTAAACTGTTCCGTTAAAGTTGTTTTACACCGTCTGTATCGGGGCATGTGCTATGGCTTGTTCATGAACAAAGTACATAGAGTTTGTATCCATGAACACTGGTGGCTGCCTTTGACCTGGGAAATGCACGGAACAGGTGGTGCAACAAACTTCCACATCTCTGCTGCCATCAGAAAAGGACAACCATTTGACACATCATGAACTGTACAGCCAGAATGCTAGTAGCTAGAACTATGATATGCTCCTGAAGCAATACAACATCCTGTTAAGGGAGAATACAGCAAACCATACTTCATTTGCTACCGTTTTATGTTATACTACTGTGTTTATTGACATTTGCGTCCATTAAAAAAAGCCTTTTAACTTAAGTTTACCTAATGCCTTATTTATTGTTGAGTTTTTTTGGTTGTCTTGCTGATCACCAAACGTATATTCGTTTTGTTCTTCTGTACATGAGCAGAAGTTTACAATAAATAACTAATCACTTTAATTGATAAGCAGTCAATTAATCAAACATGTTGAGCTGATGCTCAGAGTGTAAAAAGAGAAGTGTAAATACATCCTGTATGTAAACTCTGTATTAAACAAACTCTTTCATCTTCAATTCAATTCCCTTCTCAGTCTTTATTATCTGATTAAATGCTATGCCAACTCCTTATTTTCAAGGCCCATTTAAAATTAGGTTCTTAACATTACTACAAAGGTTGATTTAAATTAGTTTCCACAACCTGACATTCATGTTGTAATGTATATATTTGTACATTCAGTGTTAGAGTTGTGCCTTGGTCGATCCACCTTTTTTTGTTCTATACATGTGTATAAAAGTTCAGCAATTTTCTATTTGAGAGTATTATTTCATAAACATTTTTATTAAAAAAAATGATGTGGGGTGAAATCTAATAAAAATAAGTAGGCGTACTACTTATCCAGTTTGGTTAATAAATCCTGAATCAATTTGAATTCCCTATGTAAAATGATATTATGGTTATTAAAAAATAGAAGAAGCAGTGAAATAAAAAAAGGTATGTCCTACTTGTCCAGTGTAGTAATACAATTCTGCATTGATTTTGAGTCATGGGGTCATGCAATGGGAGCTGATGGAGAAATCAAGCATATCCATGTCAACAGTCTGAAACTAAGAAAACCAGATTAAGGCCCAATCCCAAACCACGCCCTACACCCCACCAGTGGCGGTGCTAGGGGGTGGCTACTTGGGCTCAAGCCCTGGATGTTTTCTGAAAAGCCCCGGATGTTTCACTTAAAAAAATAACAATGTCATCACCAGCAGTGAAGAAATGGATGATGTTTCAGGTTTGTGAATCTAATGGTGATATCTGCACTCTGGCTGACTGAGTAAGAAGTGAAAAAGAGTGATGTAACGTTAATGTTATAGCTAGTAAACATGGAGTAACCACACTAAGTATACCCTTATATGTTGGTATGTATACAGAACATGACTAAAAATGATCCTAAGATGTAACGTGAACCCTTCATACCTCAGTCTACTTTTAAGACACTAAAATAATGTATTCCAATTTTTATTTTGTTTTCGCGCGTGAAATTATACTGGCTCTCATTTCAGTACACATAACAACGGAACTGACAGGCAACCCTCTGAATCAGACTCCGATTGGCTGTGACTGCATCCATTCAGAGTGTCCGATTCAGAAACGTGACTCTTACACTCTTTACGTCACAAACAAAGATGGTGGATGAGAATAGATATATAAAACGATAAGCAATGCGCCAGAATCAAGGTGAGACTATCCTCATCCTTTAAAACTCTACGCACATTAGTTTCACGGAAATAAGTAAATGACTGTATTTGAGCCTTGAGTTAAGGCATTAGTTTGCTTAATTAAAGGGTGTTAATGAATAAGTGTTCTCCAGTGCCTTTTGTCCGCTTTAAGGTATTATTAAGGTAGGGTTAATGTTGCTCTCAAAGTGCACCAGATTGATGCTTTCAACTTCAATATTTGCAAAACAAATCTTCCCGGGGGAGCATGCCCCCGGACCCCCCTAGAGGAGGTGATGACCTCCCTAAAGGATGTTCGGTCCACTCCCCACTTGTAAAAAATAGTACTTTACCCCCTCCCCCCCAACAACTCCTGGGCTAAGCCCCGGATCTCCTACAATCCTAAATCCGCCACTGCACCCATAAGCATAAGTGCTGTTCCAAACCAACGAATGTGGAGGGGGAGTGGGTTATCAAGCCCTAAAAAAACAGTGAGTCTTCATCGGTGCTGACTGGAGACCGGTCTCTAACTGTTCTTATTATACATCCATGGGTTGTTTCTCAATGTCGAGGATGCTTGCTTGGTAGCACATGTCTTCCAAGTCACTTGCTTCAGAAGCGAGGCAAGAATCCTTCCTAGCCTCGGAAAACAAAGAATTGTGGAACAGGCTAACAGGTGTGCGTCATATGTGAGGCCCCGCCTTAAATGGAGTGCTATTTCCGCCAAAGATTTAGAAATTGGTCCGTGCACAAAGCATTGTGGGGATTTTAAGACCGCGGAGTCTACACATGTGCAGCCTCGAAATTTCTCGCTACGAGGTGACAAGAACGTAGTATGCTTGAAATAGTCACCGAGTCACTTGCTTCACAAGCAAGTCACTCGGAAGAAATGTGCTACCAAGCAAGCGTCCTCGACATTGGGTGTTTCTCAATGTCGAGTAAAACAGCTCCAGAGCCACTATTTCAATACTACGTCATCGAGTGCCGCCGAAGGATTGTTCTCTCCACGGAGTTCACTCCGTCACGGAGGGGTAGTGTGTAGGGGTAGGGTGTAGGGCGTGGTTTGGGATTGGGCCTATTATGGCGCGTTTCCACTGCAGCGGGGTAGCCCCGTTTAAGCGTCCCTAAGCGTCCTCGCTCTGGCCTCGGGCTGCCTCGCTGGCCGGCCCAGGCTGTGGCGCATTTCCATTACAGTTTAGGACCTGGGGTAGCAACGCAGTGTAGGCGGGGCGATCGGCTTTGTTTTTGTTCACATTTCGAGTTGTTCCGTCGAGCTCCCGCTGGATTTGATCATCCCCAATGAGATGTAGGAACGTCGTCACCTCCTCGGTCGACCACGGTGTGCTTTTCTTATTAGACGTAGCCATTTTTGTAGCTCATCCGTTTACAAAATGCTGTTTAAAAATGCTGCAAGCTTGCTTCTAAATATATATGCGACGCTAGGGATGAACTCGCGCGCGATCTTGTGACGATTCTCTCTGACCAATCAGCAGTCGAGAGTGTTGACGTCACTAGTTCAGCCCTGGCCCTGGTCTGAGGGAACCACGATTTTATGAGGCCGGAAAAAGAGGGAAAAAGTACCCGCTGGCCGGTACTAGGCTATATGGAAACGCCACCAAAAACCGGCCTGGCCGCTTGAGGACGGTTAAGGACGCTTAAACGGGGCTACCCGCTGCAGTGGAAACGCGCCATAAGTGTCAGTCAAATATCCGACCTTAAAAACAATTATTCGCAGTCCCTCTTTTTATTATTTTAACTCTATCGCCTTCCTGGAAATTTGAATCATTACGCGTTCAACATTCACAAGAATGAGGGTGTGAGGTCAGAGTGGCGGTCAGGGGAAAACACCTAACGTATTCGCAGTGTTTCTGGGATGCACCTAAATAGCATAATCCGTAACTGCGCTCAACTCAACCCTGCTGCTGCAGGAGGGGCTGCTCGGAATCATTCGATGTTGCCAAGTTTAGTGACGGGCTGTACCAGGTGGAGCGGCTCAGAATAGCTCTGACATGAACTGATTCAAATGCTGAGACCCGTGTTGCAACTATAGGGGTCTAATAACCGCAGAGTCAAGTACGTCACGCTACAGCTTTACGGGAACATATTGCCTTGTTTTGTGTACATTTGGCATTGTATAAGAGAGACAAGTGCGCGCAGGCCCCAGAGGAATTGAAGCTTATCATTGAGCCAACTCAGACACAGGAGCGAATTTTAAACAATTCTGCTTTTAATCTTTAAAGGAGTGTTTTGCATTTAAGTTATACTATGGGACAACAAGGATCCAAATCCTCCATTGAAGCGCGGGTGATTTTTCAGCGCGGTGGCGCGGTGGACATGTATCAGAGAATCGGCGAATGTTGTTCTACACCCTCAATTGTCCGTATTCAGAAAAAGGTAACCAGTCAGTCGGCGAGTCCAGACTCTTCCCCCCGGCCAATGGAGAAGTCAACAACTAATTCTTGGTCCCAAAGCCGCGGTGACACCAGGGGACTGGTGTACGTAATGGACAATCCAACCGGGGGTGTGTGGGTGAAGCCGGGAGAGAAATGGACCAGAACCTGATACACAAATGAAACATCCATTTGAAATGCACACAATTCCTTCAATGGAATAAAGTGAAGCACCCCTTGCTTGGATGCACTGCCTCAAGCTCCTTCGTCTTCGGGCCAGGATGCATCTGATTTTGGCTCCTGCGCTGAGGGGCAGTGTGTGGAGTGACGGTGGATTTAAATCGTCTTAAGTGGGCTGGACTGATCACTGTCATTAATTGATTTAGTCTATAAGAGACATTCGTGTATTCAGTGTCAGACTGCTGGAGATTATGATGAAAGGAGGCGAAGAGTGCCATGCGCACTGAGATAACGTATTTTCTTTTGAAACACAGAGTCATTGTTTTGTTTCCAACATTACTTTGAGCTGTTTTAGTTAGAAAGAATGGATGCATTGTGCAATACAATGCGAAAAGGGGTTTTTGGTTGTGTATGTACTTAGAGTTGGCTTCTTTGGTTAACACATTGATCATCCCCTATTTTAATGACCTACATGGGTTGTAAACACAGTGCACTTTTGCCAACTGTGCCGAGAGGTGAAAAGTTCATCCTGCTGATGGCCAACCTTCATTTATTTGTTCTTCCTTTTTGTTTGGTTGTGCCCTCCTTTTGGAATAAAAAATATATTGAAATGGGCTTATACCATGCACATACCGTCCAAATGCATGCATACATTCATTTGACTTCTTTATTGCACTAATTAAGGTAAGTAGAAGAAGTGTCATACAAAAAAAATACTTGAAAGTATTTTCCGTAGATTTTCAAACTTTCAAACGGATAATTTTACCCTGAATGTAACAGGAGGGTTGTTAAGTCAGGTGGATGCCATTAAACTGTGTGGATGTTTGAAATGTATATGAAGGATGTAATGAATTTAACTTCCATATTATTTTACTAGAGAAGACTGTTTCAAGTTCAGTGAGGAACTGCATTTATTTATTTGCCAGGTGAAGTACATTGTGCCTTATGTTTACGCATTGTTTGTTCGTAACCCTAAAGCAACTGTTGTGTTAATTCATTGAGTGCAATTCTTGAACTGTGTCAGAATGTAATATAGGCAAACTATTCATGTGTGTGCAATGATGTATCCAAGGCGCTGTACACCATGGTCCTATAAAAACAAAACAAATGACTTATTTGGCCTTTACATGAACGAGCCTTATAAATCATTAACAGTAAGGTATACTTTCTTTCAGAACAAGCTATAAAAAAAACACTTTGAAACAAGAATATATCTGATCATCATTTCAATGTGCTTTTGGACTGTGTAAACTCAAGTAGCAGAATGTGTGCAGTAAAAATGTTTTTTGTTTAAATAAAAGGTTTTATGATGATAAGATTAGCACTTCTACATTGCATAGATTGCAGATCTCTTATACAGCGTATATAAACAAGGGATAGGCCTATCTTCTGGTTGGTACAAACTTTGCACCCTGTGGCACCTTATGGGTGAGTTATTGTCAGCATGGAGCTAATGGCTTATCTATAAAACTGGGCAACGCACTAAGCTAACATTACGTCAAAAGAGAACTGTAAGTGCCCACTTGAGTTGACTTGCTTTATATTTTACACCGCCATGGGACTGCGAGGATCGAAACAACCGGAAGCCCAAGTCCTCCTCCTGGGCCTGGACAATGCTGGAAAATCGACTCTTCTTTACAAACTGAAACACAACACGTGCGTCACAACAGTTCCCACCATCGGCTTCAACGTGGAAATGCTCGAGGCGAGAAAGAACAGGAAAAACCTCTCTCTAACCGTGTGGGATGTCGGTGGGCAGCGACAGATGCGCGAGCACTGGACCAAATTCCACCAGGACGCATCAGCCGTCGTGTTTGTTGTGGACAGCTCGTGCAAGGAGCGCATGGAGGAGGCGCGGAAAGAGCTGGAGAAAACTCTGGGGAGCGAACAGCTGCGGGGCCGTCCACTGGTCCTACTGGCCAACAAACAGGACGTGAATGGCGCTGTGACTGTCACTGAAATCAAGGACACGTTTAACCTGAGGAAGATTTGCTCTGGTCGGGATTGGTTCGTTCAGCCTTGTTCCGCGTCCACTGGATTTGGGGTTGAAGAGGCCTTTAGGAGAGTGGTCCAAATGGTCAAATAAAACATGTATTTATATGAAATGTGTTTTTTTCATTGCATTGACAATATGATGAATTATTTTTTTGTACAGCATCCTTGTTGGAAAAACATAATTTCGCTAATAGCATTAGAGCTAGTGAACCCATTAGGCTAGGCTACTTCATAGGACACTATAATGGATACCACATGAAACACGAGATACCTTATGGTCTATTAGTGTGCATTAGAGGAGCCACCACTGACACACACACACACACACTTTTACCAGTGCAGCAGATCTTATGTCAATTATGAAACGGAATTATGTCATACAGCCATGTCATTTTGATATATTACTGGGTTCATAAAGGCATGATCTGACTGACGAAGCATTCACATCAGCATGATAAGCAACAGACAAGTGCACATAGTAGGCTAATGTTTGGAATAGACGCCTTCAGAAAAATGAATACTGATGTGTAATAATGCAGTTTTCACAATAATCTAGTATGTTGTGCTAAATTAGTTGTGTTTATATACTTGTATGAATTAAAGATAATTATAGAAGAGTTAAAGAGGCAAGAAGACAAAGTGCCAAATGTTATTTTTTACGACATAACACGAAAGTTCTTATTAATGATTTAAAGCAGCTGATTTAAAAAGCATTACCATAGCAGTTTAATTTATATAAGCAACATCATTGATACATTGTGCAAAAGAATAAATACAGAACGTAGGCACTTGTCTGATACATTCCTCGGAACAAAGATACATGACTGATACAATCCTTGGTGAGTATAGGTCATTTACGCTCAGAGGCAGATCTTCCAGGGCGGCTTTTGTTGGTGTTTCTGAAACGTCCATAATAATCAAATAAACCGCAATCTGAAATGTAAAATATAAAGTGCCATTTAGTGAAGACTTAAGTTATGGAACTGACGTCCTTGTCATAACTTGTTCCATGTTAAACTCCGACCGTCCTGTGTTCCCTTCCCGCACCGTCTCCTCATATGTTGGCAGACGTTTGCATTGTTCGTATGAAGGCAGCTGCACATCAGGGGCTGGATCCCTCAGGCTGTCTGGGGTGCTGCTCTCCATTAGCGGCTCTTGCGATGTGGTAGCAGCAGGGAGTCCGGGGATGGGTGGCGGGGTGAGCTGCCTGGATCTGGAACACAACATCCGCTGGACAAAGTATCCCACAGCGAAGAGAAGCAGCATAATGAGCACACCGGAAAGTTTCCGGGTGACCATGGCGATGTTGTAGTAAGTGTTGTCCACGAACTGCTTGCAACAGGTGACGGCAGTGGTGTCGTTTCCCTGTGCGCAGCAAACCTGGTCATCTCGACAAATGTATGGTCCACATTTTCGGATGGAATAAACAACTGTGCGAACAAAAAAGCAAAAGGTGAACAACACCAGAGCTTGACAATTGTAGAAAAACGTCATTGCTGAGTTGAAAGGGAGAGATGATCCAGTAAAGCTCCGTGGAAACGCTCGGGAAACAGGGCGCAGGCAAGAAGATGCACTCAATATTCTGAAAGATGGCGTGAAACGTTGAAGCGGAGCTATCACCAATAAACTGCGAGCCCACGAGACATAGAAAAATACCGGAAAATGGAGAAAAATAACGAAAAAATAAAAAATGCTCACATTGAACTGTCAGCAGTCAGCTATCACTATAAAGTACAAGTGGGGCTACGCAGACAGCTGAATCCCTCTCTGCAGCATATGAATATGCCAACAAGCTTGACATGAACTCTTAAGTGTACTTCAATCTGCTCTTGATTTATTATGCACTTAACGGTTATGTTGATGCCTTCCAGCCAACGTAAACACCGATGGCTTGTTCATTGGATATGAAAGTAAACAGGCGCCCAGGACATCGACCAGTCGTGTCTGCAGCACTGAGAAATGAGCCTTTGATTAATTGTGAAGGTGGGAGGGGACATTAAACCAGACTGCAGAAGAGACTGTTGATGATTCAGCACCAGGGACAACGCTCAACACGCCCACTGAGGGAAACAATGGGTGGGCGCTGTCTGAGGTGCTGACACAACCAAACCCACAACTACTAAGTGTTCCAGAAAGTAGGAGCCCGAAACATTTCCATTTGCAATATTTATACATTAATGGGCAGGTATTTCCTGGGAAGGCTGCAATGGTTTGGTAGGCGTTCAAAGTGGTTCACACAATGGCCACTAATAAGCACTCTTTCTCCAGGAAACTATTCTAATACAGGTCTCTAAAGTGACCAATAATTACACAATTGACTAATTGTTTTACTGGAAGAAGTAAGCAAAGACAGCATTCTATATTTCTGCATATACCCTCACAATGATTAATCAATAATGGGAGGACATGATGGGTAGGCTGTGGTAATGATGGCGGGATGTGCTCCTAAAAGCGTGTCTGCTTTTTTTCTCAGATCAAAATAGCAGGATTATGTGAAATGCATTTTTACAGTGGATGACAGAAGGATGCACATAGTGTGCATTTGTGTCAACTACACAAACACACAATGCAACCTTTTGACATCCATTTGTGCCGTTTTGGCCCAATGACTTGAGTGCTTCAAACCCAATGCTAATTGAATTGTTTGCTAAAAGGCATATCAAGTTCTTGGCAAAGAACTACAGGATGCATGTTGGAAAAAAAAGAAATCAGAAAAAACAATTGAGATCATTATAATGCTCATGTGTTTTGTAATAAGCAGGTTAAAAAAAGCCAAGTTATTCGGAATTGTTTTTATTTTTACAGAAAATATTTGAAATAACAGTAATTTGAAATGTGAAAAGTACTCAAATTTATTCCAGGTGAGATGGTATTAAGAATGATACCTCTCTATTCACAGGAGTTGTGTTCTGTCCAAAATGTTTTAATGTACAAGTCCGCGTTCAGGAGGTCCGGCTCTTTGGTGAAAGTACTGTTTTGGAGTCTGATGGCTTTTTGTCAAATTTGTTTGATGGGAAGACAGTAATGGGTCCCAACTGGATAGTTCGCTCTGTAAAACAAAATTACAAAAATGTGAATAGGTCTCTTTCGGCTGCACAAAAAGCAACATTAATAATAAAAATTAAAATAACACATAATTAAAAACGGGTATAAATTGAATCTCTTATTTTTTTTAACACATTACCATTGTAAAACAACATCATTTAGTGTGCATTAATCTTTTTGGTGTGTTCGGAATGTTTCGGTTTTCCAAATTGCTCAAATGGTTTATGTGTCAATGAGGTTAGTGAAATTGCACTGCACATAGATTGATCTTAAATAAAAAAGGTAAATAAAAGTAAGAAGTCATCACCATTTGTTGTACTCGCCTGCTTTGTACTCTGCTCCTCTTTTCATCACTCTAGCAGAGGATTGCTGTTTGTTGTGTTGACTTCCTGGACCAACACGGAAAAAATGTGCTTCGGGTTCCTCTGGATTCTTCTGGACTAAATGCCTCTGCCAAGTCTCGGTGGGCCATGCTTTGGTGCCGACGATAGTCTTAGGGGGTTCTGTTGCCAGTGGCTCCTCCACCCCATGGGTGACATCACAGCTTTTACACACCTGGTCGTTCCCATCAACTGACCTCCATCTGGATAAGGAGGCAATTTTTGAAATTAGGAGGACTCAATTCTGTGAAGTTAGATCGCCAAGTTTGATACAGAGGAGACAAATCAGATGATTGGAATTGAAATGCTACAACTAATTTCCTTTTTTCTGATATTACAAGGACACTGCATAGGAAAACTGAACATGCATAATTAGTATAATACCTGTTCTCAATTACAGAGCAGGCCCTGTTTTGAGAGTTGTCGGCTAGCACAGCTGGAACAGCCTTCACGTAGCAGGTTATATAGACCTATGGGAGAGAGAGAGAAATTCAGTGAAATATGTTTAAGCTCCTCTTTAGGGTTTATGTGTATTGAACAAAAATAGCAAACGTTATCAAGTCTTACAGTTTTAACGTGTTCAAAGTGCATGTCACAGACAGAAAAAATAACCAACCTGATTGCTGGGTGCCTGGTAGAACCTGAAGGCCTCAACCTGAAACCTAAGCTGATTCTCTTCAACTCTTGGTAGGAAGTGTGACTTTGAGTTAGTCAGGTAAGCATCAGTTAGACATCTGTTAGAGCAGGAAAAGAAGACAGTGGTTGGGAAAGTTGATAATTTCAACAATAAAAAAATAGAACAATTATCTTACTATAACAATCTTTGGCATTTACCCATAATGCTCGATAAAGTCATATCTTAATGTATCCTCTGCATCGGGAGTTGCTGTGGCAACACAATGGTCCACATGGACTCGCAGGGGCATGTGGTTACCCATGAAGGCTGAAACTTGAAAATTAATGGTGTCACCCAAGAAGTACGAATAAGATCCCCTCTCAAACTGCCTATCACCTGCAAGAATGAAAAAGAGAAACGTAAACAAGTCATTTTGAAATGTGGTTGTACAACAGGCATATTCAAAGAGAAGTATTAAATCGTGAAAAATGTAGCATACGACTAAGATGCACAAGAATAATAAAAGACGCAAGATCATGTTATGCCATTAGTACCAGTCATCAGTAGAAAATTGAAGTCTATCTGATCTTCTGCTGAGATCGTGGAGACAGAAGGAACCCAGGTGGGATGCAGGGAGATGGCATCCAGAGAATACCTCCTGAAAATATACGGTGTGTTCGAGAAATATTTCAAATAGTAGTAATACGCATGTACTACTGTGTCACAATATACAGGACTTACTTTTCATAATGACATTCAACTGGAATAGTTGCTCCATCCAGTCTAAGCAAACCATCAGGGGAAGGTTCAGGAGAGTAGACCAGAACATTAGAATAGATAATCTTCTCTTTTGTCGACTGAAAGGAACAATGATAGTCTTTCAGAACAAATAAACACATCAATAGTATAACAACATGGATGGATTAGTAAACAGGCCTATGGGCCCCCATTGTGAACATGTCAATCAAAGAGACACTTAAGTACTAACCAGGATGAGGCTCAAACTGATTGCAGAGACACATAAGACATGAAGTAACTACAAGGAATTGATGCCAAAGATACGCAGAACAAACTACAAAATGGTGCAAAACCACCACTACTGCAACAAGAAAAACACTACAAAAAGACAGTCTGAGACACACAGAGACAAAATAACAAACAAACGACCACAGAGACACAAGAAGCCACAAAAACACTTTTTTATCATCTACTGGTTTAGGTTCGAAACACTTTTTCTAAAGTGTTTCGAACCTAAACCAGTAAGAAAAATGACTAGCAAGTTCACTTGAGCTTACATACAATACAATATTTAATGTAATGCTTACCGAGAGTTTAGTTCCACAATCCCCGAGGGAGGCCTGGATGGTGTATTCCGCCTCTCCTGATGGGACTGCTCCACATACACTCCCTTCACTCACTGAACCCGGTCCCAGGCGCAGATGTCTGTAGTCCACCTGCAGGCCCTTCTCAAACATGTCGGCCTGCACCACAACCTGCATCGAGTCCGTGTGGCAGTGGACCAAGACGGGTCGAGGCCGCACGCTGAGCCCGTCGCTTTGCTGCCGCTGGCCCGCAGCCAACTGAGGCTGCATGTTTCCATGAGTGCTGCTAGGGAAGTGTAGGTTTGCTCTGTCGCTGGAGCCTCGGTTCTGTAACTGGCTCTCTATGAGTGCGGAAAGCGAGATAAGGACGATAATCGACCAAGAAGAGCTTCTGTGGACGTCCATTATTGTCCTCTGACAGGTTTGGAAAGAGCGGCGCCTACCACAGCTAAGTAATCAAACTCAAACACACCTGTGAGCAGCTGTGACTGATTAACCCAGCTGCACTGCGCATGTCTGCTGGACATTACTTGGAACGTGTCGACATCAAAGTGTTTATCATTTTGAGTCTGTGTTATGAATTAAAAACATAGATAAAAACTTCACATAAAGGCTACACGTTTTGTTAGCATGGTCATTTGGCTAATCTATTTATGCTAGAAACTAATTTCACCACTAGGTGTCACTACAGCTGCATTTATAACCTATTGTATCTCCATTGACACCGTTTAGGGTTAGATAATAATAGCAGCTGCTCAAACGTTTTTTTAGTTTAAGAGTAAATAAGGACAATGATATTCATATATTTGTTATTCCACAGTCGAAAATATATAAAGAAGAAGATTATTTGCCTACATAAAGGCTGCCCTTCTTCAAATGTTTTGATATACCTACATGTTTACATTTTATAAATGCAGGAAATTATTGTTTTCATGTTTTAACACATGTTTCTGCTTTAGTGGTAGGATTTTTGGAATCAAAGTAGCAGTATGATGAATGTTTTTGCCCGAGAAATCTTTTTAAAGTGTTTATTTTTAAAAGAGTATTTAAAGGTCCCCTATATACTGTTTTTCATCAATATATAATAGGTCTCAGATATATACAAAACATGTCTCTGAAGTGTTTGGCTCGAAATACCAAACAGATCATGAATTGTAGCATCCCATAATCC